>NW_026606968.1:567500-570000 GCF_029890125.1 Rhinichthys klamathensis goyatoka
AGACACCCCACAAACAGGACAACCCTCATCATCTGAGACATTAAGGAGTGCTTTGTGTCTGTTCGTAGCTAAAATCCCATGCACAATTCTCCACTGAAGATCCCCCACCCTCTTCTCATGGGTCTTTTGTACAGGGACCGCCAGCTACCTTTCGGGGAAGAGCCTGATTCAACACCATTGTCCATTTAGAGTCTCTTACATCCTTAAGATGTTGGAAATGTATGGTTTTTACACAAGCTCTGTAGAGTGTTTGTCTGCTCAAGATACTAACGATATTCAGTTCTGGTGTATCCATAGAAAGCAACTTTCTGCCATCTTCCTGCCATTCTTCTTTTTTTATGGACACATGCAGTTCAGGAAAATGGGCATTATCCCCAGCATCACAGTCCACCACCGGAGAAACTTTCATGACATCCCTTATAGGAACAGGGAGAGCCTCCTCAAGATCCTCCAACATCCTCTTGATGAAACGCTCAGACCTGAAGCCCAGCTTTTGTGCCAGCTCCTCTACAGATATCCAGCTCTGTCCTCTACGTGGCATATTTAGGAGACTCCTGCCTTCAACATTGCCGACCTAACAGTGGCAGAGCTCAGCGACTCAACAGGGATCAGTGGATTGAAAAACAAAGGCTCTTCATAAACCCACTGATTGGATCCTTCCCGTTCTCTTGAACATGATAGAGTCTGCCAAGCTTGCAACACACTCTGGTAAAAACCAGCCAATCCTTCCAATGCTAGTCCATCAAAAGACATGACAAACCATTGCTTATCCAACCCCATTCTTCTGTTGTTTTGCAGTAAAGCACATGCTACGTCCATCCACTGCTGATGCTGATGATATAACAGACGCTGTGCCACTTGCAAACGGAAAACAGCAATCCTAGAACCAATGTCAGTTAATCCTTGTCCTCCCTCATGAATTGGAAGATATAGGACAGCAGCTTTTAGCCAGTGTTGTCCTGACCAGAAGAATTTAACAAGAGTCTTTTGAATATCTTCAATTATGTTTTTTGGAGGATCCAAAACCATCAACTTATGCCACAGTGTGGAAGCTATAAGATTGTTGGCTATCAGGACTCTTCCCCTGTAGGAGAACTGGGGTAGCAGCCATTGCCATTTAGACAACTTTGCAAGCACTCCCTCTACTAATCCTTCCCAATTTTTCATCCTATATTCATCTTTTCCAAGATATACTCCTAAGAATTTAACACCGGACTTCCCCCACTTGATATTTTCTGGTAATTCAGGAAAAGAGCTTCCTTCAGAACCACACCATAACGCCTCTGTTTTTTGCCAATTTAGTTTGGCTGATGATGCTCCTTCATAAATCTTTAAAGCTTCCTTAATAACTGGAACATCATGAGCATTCCTAACCATAACAGTTATATCGTCTGCATAAGCGGAAAGTTGAATAGCTTCAGCTTCTGGCTTATTACTTACTAGAATGCCCGTCAATTTAATTCTTAATAAACAAAGTAGAGGCTCTATTGCCAAGGTATATAACTGACCCGACATAGGGCACCCTTGCCTTGTCCCTCTTTTCATTTGAATTGGTACACTTAAACCTCCTCCTATTTTAACCATGCTTACAGCATCAGCATATAATATTCTTATCCATGATAAAAAATGTTCTCCAAACCCATAACACTTAAGGACCTTAAAAAGATAGTGATGATCTACACGATCAAAAGCTTTCTCCTGATCCAGAGAAAGCAGACCAAAATCAACATTATAGATTCCAGCATAATCCGTGATATCCCTCATTAAAGACAAATTATCATAAATAGACCTTTTTGGTATACAACATGTTTGGTCTTTTTGTACTAATACATCAAGAACACCTTTAAGTCTGTTTGCCAAACACTTTGATAATATCTTATAATCGTAACATAAAACAGCTACTGGTCTCCAGTTTTTTATCAAACAAAGATCTCCCTTCTTTGGGATCAGAGAGAGCACGGCTCGTTGACAACCTTTTGGTAGAGCCCCAGCTTTATAGCTTTCTTGTACAACTTTAAAAAAGTCTTTTCCGATTATTCCCCAAAAAGTTGTATAAAATTCAGCTGGTAATCCGTCGATTCCTGGTGCACGACCAGATGAAAGTTGATTCACTGCTTTTGTCAGAGTCTAAGTTCTTTATATTCTCTTCATCCAGCACAGGCAAGTTGTTAAAAAGTTCATCAGCGACAACATTTCCTGTGCACTCTTTAGCATAGAAATCCACATAGAAATCAACAGCAAGTCTCTTCATTTCCAAAGGATCTGAAGTAACATTCCCATCAGGTGTGTGTAATGCATGCATATGATTAGTATGAATACACTTCTTGTTCAAATTAAAAAAGAATTTTGTGGGAGCATCCATGTCATGTAATGAAACAAAATGTGATTTTACAAGAGCTTTTTTTACCTTTTCATTTAACATATTACTTCGCTCTTGTCTCTTCTGACTAAGATCATCTTGTAAATTTGCATCATTTTGATCAATTAACATATTTTGAAT
>NW_026606968.1:575000-687500 GCF_029890125.1 Rhinichthys klamathensis goyatoka
AGGGCGTAAATGTGCAACTATCTCATTAAGTTCAGTGAGGGTGACCGGTTCAAAGCTGTCAAGGACAGCTGTGCTTGCCATAGGTCCTGGGGAGACCTGAGCAGCACGAGAGAGATTATAATAACGGCTTCTGCACTGATCTGTGTCCAGAGTGACCAGAGCCGGTGAACTAACACAGCGCTGAGGAGCTCCTGTGCTCAACGTCCTGAACTCAGACAGTGTTCATTAACACTAACCCGCCGCCTGCGCTCGGACAAACAACAACAACACCATTTTATAATAAGAGGAGGAACTTTACAGTCATTCAGCCTTGCAATGAAGAGATGCGGCAGCAGCATATTAACAGCTGAACTCAGATCTAGAAATATCAGACGTGCGGACGAGCTCGGATCCTCTAAATGCCTGTTTATAAAGTGTGTTATAGCTATAACCGCATCATCTGTGCTTCTATTGCTCCTGTATGCACAGTGAAATGGCTCTGATAGACACTGACCGCTGTTTTTACTACATTAATCATCATTTTCTCCAAACACTTCATTACTGTAGAAGCGAGCGCTACTGGAGGATCATCATTATTCTCCTCACAGCAAAGCTGGTTTGGGACAGGGATAATAGTGGAGCTCTTCCACATTGAGGAACTGTGTGTGTGTCTATAGATGTCTGATAAACGGGCGCCAGCTTCTGCCAGCTCTCGACTGCAAGATCTCAGTGTCCGCCCAGAGATGCGTCTGGCCCAGAAGCCTTGTTAGGACACACATGTGGACACAGTCTCTCCACCATATGCGGGTCAGTGAGTGTTTGAGGATAATCCAGTCCAGACGAGGCGTCCAGTGCAGTTTCTGCTCCTGTGAGAAGTCTCTGACGGCAAACCTGCAATAAACATCGCTCAACTCATCCGCCAGAGAGAGAGTGTGTGTGTGTGTGTGTGTATTGGAGAAGCAGCAGAACTTTTCTTCACGGCGGCTGTTGTTGGAGGACGAGGAAGTGCGAGGAACAGCGCTGAGAATGTGTGTGTTCAGAACGCCGGGCCGGGAGAGAAACAGAAGTGGATGAGGGACGAGTCTCGCTTTCATGAGATGTTGAAGAGTTTGCTCTAATGCTGGAACTGCTGGAACTAATGAAGAGATCGTCGAGTTGAGCTCTTGAGGAGAAATGGACCATTTGTAGAATCGGTGTATTAGCAGCGGCAGAATGAAGAGATGAAGTCTGGGAAGAAGATGGAGGAGGAGCAGTTTAAACTGGAGATCTCCAGGTGGAGGAGAGAGAGTCTTCTGGAGCTGGTTTGAATGAGCGCTGGATTTTGCGCTCAGAAAGAGTTTCTGTGTTTGGATCTGTAAGATCTTCTGCGAGATGTGACTGTTGGGTCTCTGGAAGAATGGACAACTCGTCGTCTGAAGGAAAGCGCTGTATTTCCGGATGTTGGACATTGTTCAGTACGGCACTACCGGACGCTGGAGCGGCTGACACTGGAGAGAGCGAAGCGGATGCTTATACACTCCTGATGACTGACAGATTAGATGGACTCGCTCCTCCATAACTTACGTTTAGGAACTTCATTTCATCTCAAGTTAGTGATGATATCCTAATGAGTGTAACTAGTAGATCTCTTAAAGTCCCCAGTGAAATAAAAATGTAAGTTTTTTGTCTTTTAGCATGAATATGTTAGTCTTACTGTAATCTATAAGCTAGTGTGTAGACAGCATTTCCCCATTTAAATACACAGTCGAACTGAATAGCCGTTCGTACTACGGTGAGCAGTTCAG
The DNA here is from genome assembly GCF_029890125.1 of Rhinichthys klamathensis goyatoka. Classification (NCBI taxonomy): domain Eukaryota; kingdom Metazoa; phylum Chordata; class Actinopteri; order Cypriniformes; family Leuciscidae; genus Rhinichthys; species Rhinichthys klamathensis. The sequence goes on from NW_026606968.1 coordinate 576,764, forward strand.
GACATCTCAGACCTCACTCATATGAGGAAAAGGCTTCAGGTCTCAGGAAAAACAACATCAATGTCAAGTCTCGTACAATCAGGCATCGGACGAAACAGCCTCAGACTAAAAGATGCATTTATGTCTGATGCCTTTCTGTCTCCGGCTGTTTCGTCCAGTGACGAGAGGAAGAGCTGAACTTGGCATGACAACTTTGCAAATGGAGCTTGAGGAAAGTAGTTTTCAGTTTTAGCGCCATGTCGCGTTGATCAATACGCCATTTCATGATGCATTTTTATGGTCTAGTCAGTAGATGTCGGTCGTAGCAGCAACACACTGTGAGATGATCATGACTCTCAGTAAATGATCAGGCGATCTTTGCTCAAAACACCGTTTAGGAGCCGCGACCACAGAAATCTCCACGAGTGTTTCACGAAGATCATCTTTCGTCTGGAACAGAATCATACAGTGTGTGCCGGACATTAGATATGATAAATCTTTATGTAGGAGACTTTGAGCTTTGTAAGTTTGCAGATCTTATACACACACAAACAGCAACATAACACATCAAAGGAAACATATGCATCATATGACACCTTTAAACCATTAATACAAATGTAATACAACTATTATTAAAAACACGATGTTTGAACTCAATCTTCCATTGTTTTCCAAAAGTGAGCTTGAACTGTTTTATCTTCTCATAATTATTAAAAATGAATCTTTCATTAGTGTTTGTCTCCCTCTGCTGGTTCAACACAAACACATTCCGGCTCTATATTTACTCTAAAACTCCAACATTTGTGAGTTTATACTGTGTGTTTATACAAATTAAATGGTTAATCTATGAATGAGAAAGTGTAATTTGCTGTGAAATAAAAGGTGTTTCACTGCCGCCTCATCAGGTCTGTCAGAGGATCTTTGAAATCTAAATGAAGTCTTAATTTATAACAGTGAAGTCACTGTATCTTCAGTCTCTGTTGATTCTGTTGACTGTGAGTCTCTGTAGTGGATCCTTATTCACCATCAGAAGATCAGCAGAAGATCAGACTGTCCTCTATAAACTAAAATAAAACACACACACAGCCACATATGCAGTATGAGATATTACATCTGTCACATCTTTTCATAAGAAAACTAACTAGATAATCTATATTAATTCATTCTCAAACATGATAATATCGCTTCTATCTGATGCTCAAAGTCACTTTACAGAATCAAAAGCACATGAAAGGTCACTTTCACACACCGGACAGCTGATCCAGAACCAGCAGAAATCATCATTACACTCACTACACATTTAATATCAGTTAATAACACACAACCCAAATCTCAGATTATCACACACATAAGGCTTTACACAGAAGAAGCGGCACAGAAACCAAATCTGAAGCGCCATAAAATCACTAAATGTGTATTTTGCGACGACTCTGTTATTTTGGTGGTTTGCTTCACGATGTATATCTTACTCAGTGTGTCTCTCTCTAAACACACACACAAACCTGTCCACCAAATCAGCATAATCTCATACACACACACACACACAGACACACACACACCAAAGCAAGTAACAACTACCTAACAAAACAGAAACTGAATTTAAGATTTATTATCTGATGATCTCAGACACAATATTCCCCCACACACACACACACACACACTGAATCTTTACTATTATTTCTAGTGAGAAAATCGTCTCGGTTACGGATGTAACCCTCGTTCCCTGAGTAGGGAACGGAGACGTTCCGTCGGATGACGACGAATGGGGTTTCGCTTAGAAAGCCTATCGACTTCGAGTATACAAAACGAGCCAATGGCAAACAAATGCCATGGGTCTGCGGAATTTGCATGGCGCAACTCCGCCCCACCTCGTGGGGATAAAAGGAGAAAGCCGGCAATATGCAGATATGTTTCTTCGCTGAGGAGCCAAGACTGAACTCGGCTGTTCCAGCGGTACAGCGGAAGTGGCAGGCAGACGGAACGTCTCCGTTCCCTACTCGGGGAACGAGGGTTACATCCGTAACCGAGACGTTCCCTTTCGTTGTCACTCCGAGTTCCGTCGGATGACGACGAATGGGGATACCAGTCTAATCACGCCACCTTCCCAGCTGTCTTCCAGTGCCCTGCGTAAATCTGAGATCCCTGTCGTGAGACTAGCACGGACGAAGGACTCCTATTTAACACAGGAATACCAAGGTACACTGGGGAGCATATCCCAGTCTCAGGGAAGTATGCAATTACTGCCAACCCAGAGGGGGGGGACTTAGAAATACACATATGACCCGAGGGATGCATATGGGGAATCACTGGGGTATCCAGCCGCAGGTGGAATATTTCAACCCCAGGGGTGGCAAGGTGGCTTGCCAAGGGAAAGACACATGCTCAGAGAGGCTTACAGTGGGAATACACATGTGGGGGTAGCTCCGGGAGGTACCATGCACACGGGAGGCACCTAGCCGACGCGCAGGCAAGAGACACTGGCGCCGACGTCAGGAGTGCTGGAGGAACTCAGGGCTTTCGGAGAAGCTCACCTGAGGAGAATATCGCACATATCCAGTCCGTAGAGTGGAATGGCGAGCAAGCGAAGACACCTGAGCGGGTCCGGTACTAGCTGGTTGAAGCGAGTACATGAGAGGACACAGGCTCCACTCGGAGATTGTAGAATCTGGCGAATGTGTTAGGTGTCGCCCAGCCTGCAGCTCTGCAGATGTCTGTTAGCGAGGCGCCATGCGCTAGAGCCCAAGAGGATGCCACACTCCGGGTGGAGTGGGCAGTCACACCAAGGGGGCACGGTCGACCTTGCTGCTGGTATGCCAAAGCAATGGCGTCCACTATCCAGTGAGACAACCTTTGCTTGGAGAGAGCCTTTCCCTTCAGCTTCCCACCATAACAGACAAAGAGCTGGTCTGAGGTCCTGAAACACTGCGTCCTGTCTACTTAGATGCGGAGCGCACGTACTGGACAGAGCAGTGCCAAGGCTGGGTCTGCCTCCTCCCGGGGCAGCGCTTGCAGGTTCACCACCTGGTCCCGGAAGGGAGTGGTAGGAACCTTGGGCACATATCCAGGCCGGGGTCTCAGGATCACGTGAGAGTACGCCGGCCCGAATTCCAGGCACGCTTCGTCAACGGAGAATGCGTGCAGGTCCCCTACCCTCTTGATGGAGGCCAATGCAGTCAGAAGCGCCGTCTTCATTGACAGGAAGTTAAGCTCGACTGACTGTAAAGGCTCAAAGGGAGCACTACGCAGAGCGGTTAAGACCACTGCGAGGTCCCAAGAGGGTACGAGAGGAGGGCGAGGAGGATTCAGTCTCCTCGCTCCTCTCAGGAACCTGACGATCAGGTCATGCTTCCCCACCGACTTACCTTCTATAAGATCATGCTGCGCGGCAATAGCGGCGACATAGACCTTGAGGGTGGAGGGAGACAGCCTTCGCTCCAACCCTTCTTGAAGGAAGGAAAGCACGACGTTGATCGAACATCTCCGGGGGTCTTCTCAGTGAGAAGAGCACCAGTTGACGAAGAGGTTCCACTTCAACGCGTAGACGTGTCTCGTGGACGACGCTCTAGCGGAAGTGATGGTAGCCACCACCGCTGGTGGTAGGGTACTCAAACCTACCTCGTCCCGTCCAGGAGCCACACGTGGAGGTTCCAAAGATCGGGACGAGGGTGCCACAGGGTGCCCCGTCCCTGAGAAAGGAGGTCCTTCCTCAGAGGAATCGGCCAAGGAGGTGCTGTCGCGAGGAGTATGAGTTCGGAGAACCAGGTCCGGGTGGGCCAGTACGGCGCGACCAGAGTGACCTGCTCCTCGTCCTCCCTGACCTTGCGCAGGAATTGCGCAAGAAGGCTCACTGGGGGAAACGCATATTTGCGGCCCTGCGGCCAGCTGTGCGCCAGTGCATCCGTGCCGAGCGTGCCCTCGGTCAGGGAATAATACAGGGCGCAATGGGTCGAGTCGTGAGAGGCAACAGATCTATCTGTGCGTCCCCGAACTGGTCCCAAATCAGCTGAACCGACTGGGGATGGAGTCGCCAATCTCCCGGGAGGGGCTGAAGCCGTGAGAGCTCGTCGGCTGCACAGTTCAGGGCTCCGGGGATATAAATGGCACGAAGCGACCTCAGATGCTTCTGACTCCATAAGAGGAGGTGGCGGGCGAGTTGCGACATACGGCGGGAGCGCAGACCACCTTGACGGATGCTGTACGCTACGGTCGCGGTATTGTCTGAACGGACTAGTACATGCTGGTCCCTGAGCACGGCTCGGAAGCGGCGCAGGCCAGCGGGACAGCCAGCAACTCGAAGCAATTGACGTGCCATAGGCGGTGGGGTCCTGTCCAGGAGCCCGCGGCAGCACGTCCATTGCACATGGCACCCCAGCCCGTGGTAGAGGCATCTGTCGTTACAACAATATGCCGGGAAGCTCGTTCCAGGGGCACTCCGGCCCGTAGAAAACTGAGGTTCGACCACGGGGTGAAGGTCTGACGGCAGGTCGGAGTAACTGGTACTCGGAGGGTGCCGTGTTGCCATGCCCACCTCGGGACTCGGTCGCGAAGCCAGAGCTGAAGCGGTCTCATATGAAGCAATCCGAGCGGCGTTGCCGCGGCTACAGATGCCATATGCCCCAGGAGCCTCTGAAAAAGTTTCAGTGGAACCGCACTCTTGCCCTCGAACTGTTTTAGGCAAGTCAGCAGTGACTGCGGGCGCTCACTCGTAAGCTGCGCGGACATGGCGACCGAGTCAATCTCCATACCGAGAAAAGAGATCCTCTGCAGGGGCAAAGTTTGCTCTTCTCCCAGTTGACCCGAAGGCCCAGACGGGCTACATGGCGGAGCACCAAGTCCCTGTGTTCGCAAAGCTGATCTCGAGAGTGAGCTAGAATTAGCCAGTCGTCGAGGTAATTCAGAATGCGAACCCCGTGTTCCCGGAGGGGAACAAGGGCTGCCTCGACGACCTTCGTGAAGACGCGAGGAGACAGGGCTAGCCCGAATGGGAGAACTGCGTACTGATATGCCTGCCCCTCGAAAGCAAACCGCAGGAACGGTCTGTGTCGAGGGAGGATGGAGACATGAAAGTAGGCGTCCTTCAGGTCGATCGCTGCAAACCAATCCTGGTGCCGCACACATTCGAAAACGCGTTTGGCGGTGAGCATCTTGAACGGCAGCCTGTGAAGGGAGCGGTTCAGAACGCGCAGGTCCAGGATTGGCCGTAACCCACCGGTTTTCTTCGGGACAATGAAGTACGGGCTGTAGAAGCCGGTCCTCATTTCGGCTGGAGGGACAGTCTCGATCGCACCCTTCGCCAGCAGGGTAGCAACCTCCGCTCTCATGATAGGGGCATTGCCACCGACCATAGTGGAGCGGACTCCCCTGAAGCGGGGAGGAGACCGCGCGAACTGAATCGCGTAGCCGAGCCTGATCGTTCGTGCGACCCAGCGGGACAGGTTGGGAAGCTCTAGCCAGGCTCCCAAGGACTGTACCAGCGGGGTCACGCGAACCACAGACTTCCCGTCGGTGGAGCAGCGAGGCGGTATGGCTGACCCAGACGTGGACGGCATAGCGGCCCGGTGTGAGGGTACAGTCATAGACCGCAGAGTCCTGACAGAGGAGACCAGGGAAGGACGAACGTTCCACGGGGGTCTGCTCTGCCAGGGGTCTGGCGACAGAGGAGGATGAGAGCGGCATGGTCCGGGGACGGCGCGCACTGTCATCCGGCTCTGGGACAGAGGAGGACGAGGGGTGCACGGCCCGGGGGCGGCGCACCGTGTCGTCCGAGAACTCTGTGTGCTTAGAGATGGGAAGTCAGCTCTCTGGAAAAAGAGGTTCTCCCCCGGCCCTCCACCGGGGAAAGGAGTGGCCCTGCAACCACCTCCTGGATAACTGCAACCCATCTCCATGAGCTGCCCGTAACGGGAGCGCCGCTTTGCCCGGCATTTGGCAGGCTGCAGGGCTGGTACGGGCTGGGGCGCTTTCCTGCGACCACCTCCACGGCGCGTCCCGAAGCTGCTGGGGCCGGGCGGGAGGGGGCGAAAGTCGCAGGAGGGCGCGTTCGGCGGCAAGCTGACTGAGGCGTCTGAGCCGGCGGCAGCAGCTGGCCGCGGGGTCAGAACGTGTTTGGTAGCCTCAGTCTGCTTCTGGGCGGCCGAGAACTGTTGGGCAGAGTCCTCGGCCGCGCCGCCGAAGGGCCAGCCTGGGATATGGGGGAGTTGAGGAAGCGGGTTCGCTCAGCCTCGCGCATATCAACCAGGTTAACCCAGAAATGTCTGACCACACAAGTGGACATCACCTGACCCAGGGAGCGTGCGGTCACCTTCGTCACTCGTAGAGCGAGGTCGGTGGCGGCAGGCAGTCTCTTAGATGAGCCCTGAATCAGCCCTACCCTCGTGCATGTCATTGAGCACCCCGAAGGATGGCAATAACATGCAGTGAGACGGCAGCCTGTCCGCTGCTCTATAGGTCTTTGCCACCGGAGTAGACAAAAAAAACCTACAGGCATTGGAGGGGTGCTTAGGGTCGCCACGCCAGGTGGAGGCGCTGTGGGGGCACAGACGTGCTGCCACAGAACACTCCACGGGGGGAACCCCAGTGTACCCATGGCCGCGGCCTCTCGAGGGCAGAGAAGGTGGAAGAGGCTGCTGAGCAGTCGCGAAAGTCAAAGGAGACTCTCACGATCTCATAACCTCTTCATGCACATCCGGGTAGAAAGGATTTTGGGTTCGCCTCCCCAAAACCAATCATCAGCCTTAAATGCTCGAGACATGGCAGAGTAATCCACACATGCCCGATACTCGCGGCGGCCCGGGAAGCATAGCTGTCAACTCTGGATCAGACTCGCTATGTTGCACACCCGAGAGTGGCAACATAGACGAGCACTCACTTCCAAAGGACTCCAGCTCACCTTGTGACGCGGCGATAGACATGATTTCATCAGCCGGGGAACTGAATGAGATGCCGGCCCGCCGGCGTCCTCTGGACGCGGCTCTGACCAGCTAACTCATTCAGAACCGCGCGGGTTGCAATGTTAAAGAGAGGGGTGTGGACCACGGATATTAATCGGCGGTTTAGTTCCACACCGGCCATCTCAGGTCACCCTGGCCACCAGCCAAAGTATTCTCTCACGTGGAGAAAATAGATCGGGGTGTGGATGAGGGGACTCTCACTCAGTTGAGCTCATTGAGTCTTGACCGTTACATTGCGATGGTCATGTTCCCTTAAGAGAACGTGACGCATCCGCGAGCGCTGTTCGAACGTGATCGAAGCCCAAACACGTCAAAACAGCGCTCGTGCCCATCAGCTGAATCTATCAGACTACCGCACTCAGAAATGCACGGGCAGATCGTCTTTAAAAAGACGCGCCGCGTGCACGCTCTTTTTGTGTGAGAAAAGCTTGCAGCAGTGCTGAAGCGCCCAGGGAGAAGCACACAGCTGTTCAGATCAGCAGGCAGGAATGGGAAACTCGCTGGAACACGCCATCACACCAACACCAACTGGAAGCTGCTCGTCTTGAAGATTCTCGAAGATAGTCAGAGAATAGACTGCAGGAGTGAAGAGAACATCTTGGCTCCGAAGCAAAAACATATCTGCATATTGCCGGCTTTCTCCTTTTATCCCCACGAGGTGGGGCGGAGTTGCGCCATGCAAATTCCGCAGACCCATGGCATTTGTTTGCCATTGGCTCGTTTTGTATACTCGAAGTCGATAGGCTTTCTAAGCGAAACCCCATTCGTCGTCATCCGACGGAACTCGGAGTGACAACGAAAGGGAACAGCCAGTTAAACTTTAAATGAAAATATGATGAAAATCGTTAAGAAATATTCTTACAGTAGTGTCTCCAGTTTATAATGTGGATCATCCCTCAGATCCTTCAGCTGCTTCACTCCTGAGTCTCCTAGTTTATTCCCAGTCAGCTCCAGATATCTCAGGTGTGAGGGGTTTGATCTCAGAGCTGAAGCCAGAGCAACACAACCTTCATCTGTGACTCCACAACCACTCAACCTGTAGAGAACAATGACACACATTAAGCCTATATCCAGAGATAAACACAACACTTAAAATAATATATATACACATACTCATTAGTTCATGTTGTTCAAATACAACAGTTTGAATCCGTGTATCAGTCGTACAGTTTATTTTTTATTTTATTTTATATTGAAAGTAGAAAAATGAGAAAACGGTTCCTTTTTAGTGTTTTTAATTTTGTCCTAAAACGACACAGTTTGATCTCCGGCTGATAAATCAGAGGAAAGGGGCGTTTCATTCCCGCCCGCGTGTAGAAATCCAATATTCAAGCCGTTATTAATGTTTCTACCTGAGAACGAAACACGAAAAATCTAAATGAATTCTTGTTTTTCATTTTGAAAAAAAAAGAATACTTTTTATACTTTCAATATTAAATAAAAAAAAATGACTGAACGAATGATACACAGATTAGGGATTTATTGATTAGGGGATTCAATATACAGTTTGTACAGTATAAAAATCTATATTTCTATGGAAAATCCCCATAAAACATGGAAACCTAACGTGTGTGTGTGTGTGTGTGTGTGTGTGTGTGTGTGTGTGTGTGTGTGCTTAATGTATTTGAAAACATTTTAACCCTTGTGTTCTGTTCGAATTCTGTGCACTCCCCTTATGGACCGGGTCAAATTGACCCTAATTGGATTCAATACAATTCCTCAAAAATCACACTATGAAAAACAACAAAGATTTAGATACAAACTGTAAACTTTTAATATCAACATTTGTCAAACATTACAAAAACATTATACCTGAAAATATGATTTATGAAAATGTTTTTAAAACATTTTTTAAAACAGTTTTGTTTTGACAAAATTGGAAAATAAACAGTATACTGATTTTTTTGCATATATTGTTTTTTCCTTTTTTTTTTTTTTTTTACATTTTATGCTTTGAACATCGTAACTGAAAAAAAAAAAAAAAAATAGCTGTATAATGAAAATTTTTCATTTTCCTAAGTTAACTTTCCCTAGTTTCCTAAGACCTATTTTCCTAGTTTCATTATTCACTCACTGGGAAGTGAGAAACCAAACATAACAAAAACATACATCAAATAAATGTTTATTTATTTATTTTTTGGCTCTGTGAAGCTGCCTTTGAAAATCCTACATAAAAGTTTTGGTTAAAAGCTAGGTATTTTAGATATTTTGAATATTGAAATGAGAGCTTATTTTACTATCTGTGTCTGACAAAGATTTTCATCTGTAATTTGCAAATAATTCTAATTGATTTTATCTTTTTCAAGTGTGTTTGGTTAGGGTTAGAGCACTTTTAGATGCACTTGCACGTTAGAACTGGAGTTGAAGTGCCCTGACATACAGAAAATAAATGTTTTTATTTTGTGTCTGTACAGTTGCTTTTGAATGGCTGTCTATGAGGGTCAAATTGACCCGCGAACATCACAAACGTAACAGTAATTTTGTTTGTATATGTCAAAACACATCAGCATGTTGAAACTTTGCTTTGCATGCATGTTCATCATGATAAATGAGAAAAAGTCACAAAATATCAAGAAAAAAAACAAAGGTTAACCAGTATTTCCAACAACTTGAAAATCGAAACGGGTCAAATTGACCCGCAACATAACACAAGGGTTAAGGAATGGGTGTGTGTGTATGTGTGTGTGTGTTAGGTCTGGAAACGAAAAAAAAAATTCTCCAAACTATCATGATTTTTTTTGTTTACGATCTGAATGTATTATTTTTATTCCAGAATCGATATTGATTCAAATGAAATGGCTTTATTCTCTTCCTCGCTTATAGCCGAGGTTGACAGAAGTTAGCCACTCTTGCTCCAACAGAGGCTGAAGCGTGTGGTTATCTATGAGTGTCGTAATATCCCTGTCTAGTGGACGTGTGGAAGCGGCGTGAGACTGAATCAGTGTTAAACTCAGAGCCTTTGTCACTATTATAGCGACTTTTCAGACCCCTTTAGTGATTTTTGTTTTTTAAAGCGACTAGCGACAAATCTAGCGTCTCTCTGGTCAAACCTCAGTGACCCCCAAATGCTGTCAGTGGTGCGAGCGCGAGCTCTTGCTCTCTCCCTGCCGTCTCTCTCTCTCGCTCTAACATATGTGGAAACAAACAAGTCTTATCTGGCTAGAACATGACATAAGCCTATAACACGCTCTCACATGTTTATTTTTTAGCATTTTTGGGAGGAGTAAAATGTACATATGTGGATTCAACAACCAGATGCATTTACACTTGTCCAGTTTGGTCTGGAACGGTCTCAGACCTCCTCCTGAAGTGGTTTGAGCGATCGGATCCGTCTGGAATGTGTTTCGCAGGGCATTTACACCTGGTCTCTTCACGATCGGATAGCTATCCCATCACAGAAAACGCTTGAAGTGGCCAGGTGTGAACAGCCCCTTAGGGAAGGCGTTAGCTACTTTCCTCTGAACATAGTTGTCAACATTGGACTGAGTCACTGAAAGCCCTCGCGCTGCTCATATACTGAGAGAGAGACGAGACATTTATCCCAATTATTTGTATACAGTCTAATAATAATAATATAATCTAGTAATACTGATTCATATATTAACAACAGCTTATATATGTAGTAGTTTATACTGTATGGTAATGATAGTATCAGTATTAGAGGAAATACGGTAAAGGGGTGTGGGCACTCTCGCCCGGAAACTGATCTGTATCAGTGTTGTACCAGAAGTAAACGGCACTCAACTTGGCTCCGTCTCTGCGTGTGTTATTGTTCCTCCACAAATATTACAATATACTCTTATACTATTCATTAATTATAAACTAATAGTTTGCGAATGATTCATAAGCGCTGTGTTACTGTATACTTGTGATAAAGTGTCACCAATTATTTCAAACTGGTCGCATTAAGTGTAATTGTTCCTTTTGTATGTGATGGAGTGATTCTTCTTTATATAACAACACAATAATAATAAACACAATAACACAATAACAATAATAAACACAATAACACAATAATAATAATAATAATAATAATAATAACAATAATAATAATAACAATGATAATAAACACAATAACACAATAACAATAATAATAATAAACACAATAATAAACACAAAATAAACAAAGTAAAGATGAATTTGACTGATAGCATTATTATTATTTTTAACCCCGGATGGGGCTTACGCCACACATATATTGTACACACTATCTACTAGGGGTGTGACGAGACGCTTATCTCACGAGAACGAGACGAGATTTTTGCACAATTTTTCAGAAATCCTCAATGACAAAATTCATGACTGGAAAAATAGTATGCAGGCGCATTTTTCAATGTTTTAACTAATAATCTTCTAATGCATGTCATTTCAGGTCTACTTTATGAGTATGAATTATCAAATGCATTGAAAGAAAACAATATACAAGCACTGTAAAGGGTTTTTATTGACTGGCTTTTCTCCTGTATGATTTCACATTAGTCTCTTCAGACCTTACTGTACATTTAAGAGCTTTCAGAACTTTTGATTGAGGCTGTGTGTGACCTCCTAACTGAACTCCTTTTAACACACATTTAACAGAGAAATAAAAACAGTATTAAAGCTGCAAGCAGCATTTAGCGGTGTTCAAGCAGTTAAGGCCTTTAAGGCCGTTAAGCACAAAAGCATCAAAAGACATTAAGTTTTATTTAGCATACATTTAACCACTGACATAATAGATGGAAAACACCATTTACAGCCCATACAGGCAATTTACCATAGGAAATACATGGTTTTAAAGCTTTTCAACAGTTATAGCGCCACCTATTGTCCGATCTCCATAAAACTTTGCATGCATGTTCATGATGTTATGTCACATATGCTCACCAATTTTTGTGAAGTTCTGAGTTTTTTTTAATGATTTATAGGCTTTTGAGTGTGTTTTGACACGCCCCTTTTTATAAATGATCATATTATAGCAAACCAAAGGGCAAAGTTCAACTTTTTTTTGATAATTATTGATCTAGAGAGTCCAGAGAATTGTCCTAGACTGGTCTGGTTCTGATCGGGCAAAAAACCAGGGACTAGTTTGCAAAAGTAGGTTTTTAACATATTCATGAATATTTAATGAACGGTTTGATTGAAGTTGTTCAGCATGAGGAGATCTATCAAATGATATGCATGTTGTGGCGATATGTGCAACACCACGTGATTACAGAGCCGTAAAACTCGTTAGCACCAACTAGTGGCCGATTTCTTTCAAAACTCTTACAGACCTCTTGGGCCATGAGTCGAACATGCCCATCGAGTTTCGTTCTGATTGGCCTCCGTTAACCTCGTCTCACAGGTGCTCAAAGTTAATTGGCCGATGGAGGCCATGTTTTTTGAGATACGCCAATATCCTCATACACATACATGGGGCCTTGGACCAAGACACTGCATACCAATTTTCAAGTCAATCGGACTAACGGTCAGCCCTTTATGTTTTTTTCATGTTATAGCGCCACCTAGTGTTAGATCGACGCGATTTTTTTACTGTGACCTCAGACTGTCCTCATACACATGTGTGTCAAGTTTGCTGAAGATATCTCATTTACTTCTTGAGTTATAGCCATTTTAGTAAAATAGGCTCCTCCCACAACGTTCATTTTGCGCCCCCTAGCGACCGTGAATCGAAATTTCAACTTTTTTTCGATAATTATTGATATTCAGACTCCAGAGAACATTTCTGCACTGGTTTGGTTCCGATCGGGCAAAAAACCAGGGACTAGTTCGCAAAAGTAGGTTTTGGACAAAACCGGAAATGACGGACAAATTTGCATACCTACAAAAAAATACTTGGGGCATTTTTTGTTTGGCTTGAGCCAAGGATTCCAAAAATATAAGACACTTGAGTCTGGGACAAAGGGTTACTGAGATTTAAGCAAAATAGTGAATTTTTTTAGTTTTTTGCGCTATAGCGCCACCTATGGGCCAATTTGGCTCATACTTTGATAACCTCTACTCCTAATGTCGAGTGGGAAAACATGTTCCGGTTTAAATTGTTTCAATGGCGGCAGTAAAGGGCGCATTGGGGTAGTGACGTTAGTAACATTACTGTTATGTCTGTTGTTAATGTTTGATTTGCTTGACTGTGGCAGAATTTTTTTTAAATAACAAATTAAACTAACAAATTAAATTAAATATAATGCAGTTTTTGTTATAATAACAATTATTTAATGACATAAGTAAAAAATATAATAAATATGTAATATAGTGCTCAGCAAAATCTCCTGTCTAGCTATTTTTTCTATTCAATTAACATGCTATGGTCATTAAATGGCTTTCCTGAGCTAAATGTAACGTTATGTGACATAATTGTTCTCCTGCTGTTATATTGACCTCTTTCCATGGTTTAAAAACACTAATTGGTCGATATTATGAATACTTTCTAGCTGTACCTTACCCTTGCCTTTTGCAATGTGAAAATCAGATAAATAATGGACACAAATGAAAAACATGAATTTGTTTATTTGATGTCATTCATTTATTTATTGTTGCCAAATGGACAGATCTTTTTATAGTTTCCTCGTTAGCTAACGTTAGCCTAGCTAGCTTGCCAAGCTATTTTCATAAATAATCTGTAAGATCGTTTGTACCTTCATCTGTGACTGGAGGCCACTGTCTAACATCATCAACCCAACAAGTCATTCTGCCTGGCTGTAGCTGTCATCGAGGGTGCGTTATCACGGAGGTTTGTTTACATACCGCTAACAGCTCAGTAATGGCGTCGCCACAAGATGGCAGCCTACACAGAACGCTCGTCGGATTCGTGTATAGGGAGCAGCGGTGCTGAGCGCACACTCTACAAGATTAGACATGTATCAGACGTTAGTCTATGTTGCGCAACGAATCCTCCGCCATCGTCACGCGATCAGTGAACTGTGATTCGTGCGGCACTGATTGCAACGGCAACTCGCGCTGGATGAGCAGAGCAGACTTTTACATTAGTTTATAATGGTTTTTATTCTTTTATAAAAACAACAAAACGATAGTTTAGGCGAATGTGAGTGTAGCGGTGGAATATTCTATGGTAATCTCACGTTCAGTCATGGCCATATCGCGAGACAGCTTTTCACTCGACGAGATCTCGTCACACCCCTACTATCTACATATTAATCCTTATTCACTCAGAGTCTTTATGGTAGAGATGATCTTGACCCAGTGTCTCCAGTTTACAGAGAGGATTCGCCAGTAGATCAGAAAGATGCTTTATTCCTGAGTCTCCTAGTTTATTCCCAGACAGATCCAGATATCTCAGGTGTGAGGGGTTTGATCTCAGAGCTGAAGCCAGAGCAACACAACCTTCATCTGTGACTCCACACTTACTCAACCTGTAGAGAACAATGACACACATTAAGCCTATATCCAGAGATAAACACAACACTTAAACTATAAATAACATAATGCTGTCAATATGAAATATATACAAATACTCATTAGTTCATGTTGTTAAAATACATCAGTTATGATTAGGGGATTGAATATACAGTTTGTACAGTATAAAAATCATTTCTATGGAAAGTCCCCATAAAACATGGAAAACGTGTGTGTGTGTGTGTGTGTGTGCTTAATGTATTTGTAAATATTTAAAGGAATGTGTGTGTGTGCGTGTGTTAGGGCTGGGAGAAAAAAATGATTCACCAAACTATCGCAATTTTTTTGTTTACTGTTTTACGATCTTCTTCCAATTCGTCTGTCTATTAAACCTTTGACAAAATCATCGGTTGAATCATGCGTTAAAATAATGCATTTATCAATTACATTGTTTTGCCACTAGGTGGCGACAAGTGACTGTTAAAAAATGTATTTATTGAATTATTTATTCAAGAGAGTGTATTACTGTATGATGCTCCTGAAATAAAACTCAGAGATGTGATGAATTGTTTTTGTAAATATGACTCATCTTATTCATCATGTACAGTCTGTATAAGTGTATGATTTAACTTTTCTCCATAGTCTAGTGTTAAAAACAAATCACAATACATTGCAATATCGAATCACAATATTGTAGAATCGCTATTCTTAAAAATCACAACACTTATAGTATCGGCACCCAATTATTTGTATATAGTCTAATAATAATAATAATAATACAATCTTTTAGAGCCCGACCGATATGGATTTTTGGGGGCCGATGCCGATACCGATATTAGGGAGTAAAAAAAGTCCGATGCCGATATTATTTATGTGTATATTATAATACAGTAGCAATATTATTTATGTGTATTATAGTACAGTATACCAGTCAAAAGTTTGGACACTTTCCTATTGGTGTGTACAAACTTTTGATGGGTACTTTACACAGTATAAACAGAATAAATATATTTTATAAACACGTTTTGCAATGATCACTCAAATGTGGTGATCAAACTCTTGTGTGACACAGATGGAGGCAGGGGGGATGATATAATGAGAATTATACAGTTGAGCTGTAACCAAACTAGTTTGCATTGCATGTTATATTATATTATATTCTAAATACTGTTGCATAATCTTCACAAACGACTTTGTCTTTTAATTTAGTCATAACGTATCAATAAATATATAAAAAGTGTCACTGACAAAACCTTATTATCTTCTATTTTTAGTCTTAATTCCTCTAATCTCTACCAGTGGAGGAAGAACTCAGATCTTTTTACTAAAGTAAAATTAATAATATCATAATGAAAACGTTTTTAATTACATATGTATACAGTACTTTTATACTATTTTAAATAATTAGTAAGCAAAATGTATTAAACGTGAAACTAGGCTACTCTTAATGCAAAATGGCCCTATATAAAGTGTTATAATTATATACATTTTTGGAATATTGCTTGATGTTGTAACGTAGCGTTATCAGGCAGAATGAGCTTTAACACGGTGTCTACACCGGACGCGGCCGTTACTGCTCGCGTCGCAACAGCTGATTACCCGAGACAAAGCAGAATCAGTTTACTGTCGAAGATCGCTCGCGCCACGCATTTTAATCAATGTTTCATCAACCAATTGCCTTAATAAATAAGAAGTAGGCCTAAATATAGCAGACAATATAATCAGGACTTCTCAGCTGCGCACTTGCAATAGTCACAAGCTCACACAATACGTGACAGAGGCTTGTAGCAGAGAAATCAATTCTGTGAATTACACAGCGCAAATCACAAGTAGGCTACTACCCACCGGATGAAGAAGGGTTGGCTCTCAGTCTCCACAGGCTACATAAAATATTCATTTTATTTTTCGTGTTCGCATTTATGAGGAAAAAACAATGTTACAGACGCGACAGTTCAGCACTACGGACGTGAGCGCTCTGAAAGCGGCACTAAAATGCTTTGAAACTTTCACATAGACATCAAACAGAAAGCACAAAACCTTTCGTTTCAAAGTGAATTTCGTTTTGTATTAATTGTATCTTAATTTTAATCAATGTTTCATCAACCAATTGCCTGGATTTAAGAAGTAAATATAGCAGACGATAGATAATCTCGACACGGAGGCGCCTGCGGGTGAACTGGAGCTCGTCTCATGAACCGAAACTCAGCGTATAGACCTGAGAATTGAAATATATCTATATTGAAATGTCTACTTTTAAACAGAACAATTCAAAACGAAAGACAGACAGACTCATGTAATCGTATGAAATGTGCATTTCTCTCTATCTTCACTGAAGATCGCGAGTCAGCCTCGTCAACTTCATCTTTGGCTGACACTGACTGAAAACACTTGTTTATTAATAAACAATTAAAATGTCTCCTTGCTATTAGGAGTGTAAATATTAATCGATTCGTATCGATTATACAGCCGACGATTCGATGCATCGATGCGTCCGCAAGAGTATCGATTAATGTGTTTGTTTTGCCGCCTGTCTATTTTCAGCATCCGCTCATATGCGTACAAACGATTGTTGTTATGCACTGGGCTAACGTTAGTTAGTCACCGAACTAAACTGCCAGTGTGAATGCACCCTCAGTCACTTAGTTGGCGAACTCCAAACTAGCAGTTACTAACGTAAACAAACAGGCGCTAATGTGTACAAAAGGCTACTTCAACAGCTTACTTGAAAAGTCTAGGGTGCTTTCACACCAACTCGGATCGGAACGGGCACGGTTCGCATGAAAAATCGCTAATTATGTAAACGCTGTCTGTCATGCGGACCCGGGTGCGCACTGGGGTACCAAACCCGAGACTGCCTGGAGGAGGTGCGCTGAGTTCGGTTGCACTCGAACCGTGCCGCGGCTCACGTGAATGTGAAAGCATCACGGACTCGGGTGCGCACTTGTTCAGGAAGTAAGTGACCTGCGCATGCTTTTTAGCTGATTATGATGTATTTAGTTAAATAAAACACATGTAAGGGATGATAGTGTTGATAATTTACCTTGGATAAGAGCGAGAGTGAGTCTGTATTCGCACACACATAGCGCGTGGACTCAGGGCAACAAATTAATGGAAATCCACTGTCTCCTGCGTTTGCAATCAGCAAAAAGCCAAATGCGACACACAGTAAACCGGTGTTGTTCACTCAGCTGTGCATAATAGCACCAAATAAAATAAAAAAACACAATATATTGACCCGCGTTCTGTTTTCTATCATGCGCCGTGCACGTTTGCGATGACGTAAGATGCACGGAAACGCACCAGGATTCGATAGAATCAAGTTTTGAACTGTATTCAGTAACTGTTATATTTGCTGTTCTATTTGCAGTGCATTGAGCACAATATACACATTATGTGAATAGAATACTGTTCCTGTATTCTCAATAAAAGGCAAATTATAAAACAAAATTGTTGATTTATTTGAAACTTAATAGATATGTAAAAATATCGATTATTGAATCGTATCGAATCGTATCGTATCGCGGGGAATTCTGAAGTATCGAAAATAATCGAATCGTTGGCTTAAGAAATCGGTATCGTATCGAATCGCCATGTAGGCTCCGATTTACACCCCTACTTGCTATATTTGTTGTATTCATAATCATTACTTTTGCCAGTTCTTTGTGACAGCTTTTAGGTGCTTTATTGGCAGCGCCACCCTTACATGAATCACCTCACCCGCATTTTTTAAAATATTCATTTATCGGCCATTATAAATGCCGATACCGATAGTTTGGAAAATGCCTAATATCGGCCCGCCGATATATCAGTCGGGCTCTACAATTGTGACGATGTTCGGCTGGATTGCCCTCGAGTGCCACGAGAGGGCGCTCCACCTCTGCACTGCCTTCCCTTGGACTGTTCACGCACACACCCTGGACTGATTACTCACACACCTGTTTCCACTGATCACTCTCACACCTGCATCTAGTTCTACACGCAGCTCCACACACATTTATACCTCACTGTCACTATCACTCTTTGCGTAGTATTGTATGACTGTATGTCACTGTCGTGGTCTATTTCTAGTGTTTCCTAGTCTGCTTTAGAGCATTTCCATGCCTAATATCCTGCCTGTGTTTCCCGACCTTCTGCCTGTGTTCCTGGATTTCGTATCGTCTGCTGCCAGCCTCTGATCTCTTGCCCGGTATTTGGACCACGATTTAGCTTTGTCTCCTATGCTGTGTCTGCTGTCTGTGACCCTTGCCTGTCTGACTACCCTGTAATTAAACCTACGCTGCACTTGGATCTATCTGTGTCCGGTTGTTTCATGACAACAATCTAGTAATAATTAATTTAACAACAGCTTATATACTATTCGTGAACTATAAACTAATAGTTTGCAAATGATTTATAAGCGCTGTGTTACTGTATACTTGTGATAAAGTGTCACCATTATTTCAAACTGGTCGCATTAAGTGTAATTGTTCCTTTTGTATGTGATGGAGTGATTCTTCTTTCTCAAAAATAACACAAAATAAACAAAGTAAAGATGAATTTGACTGATAGCATTATTGTTATTTTTAACCCCGGATGGGGCTTACGCCACACATATATTATATACACTATCTACATATTAATCCTTATTCACTCAGAGTCTTTATGGTAGAGATGATCTTACCACAGTGTCTCCAGTTTACAGAGAGGATTCACCAGTAGATCAGAAAGATGCTTTATTCCTGAGTCTCCTAGTTTATTCCCAGACAGATGCAGATCTCTCAGGTGTGAGGGGTTTGATCTCAGAGCTGAAGCCAGAGCAACACAACCTTCATCTGTGACTCCACACTTACTCAACCTGTAGAGAACAATGACACACATTAAGCCTCTGGTTTTCTTCAGGGTCTTTTTAACCCGCAAATGACTTTTGCTCAAATTTTTTAAATAATTCTCTTTGTCCAAATGGTATGAAACTTTCTACGGCTCTCAACACTTTCTAGATCTACAAAAAAAAAAAAAAAAAATTGTAATGATTTCTGTTTTTATGTTAGCGTGAAAAAGATAGTGACACTAGTTGTCTTCGGGTCCCTGGAGACCCCGCATAGTAAATATACAAAATTCATCATCAAAATCAGAAACAACGCAGAACACATAGACAGAAATATATACATATTAATATATATATATATATATATATATATATATATATATATATATATATATACGTATACAAACTGTTCTCTTATCATTTGTAAAATAAAATCATCCAAAATGCAGAAACATAACAAAAATAAATTGGTGACACTGACACATTGAAAATGTGCACATACACATACACACACACACACACACACACACACACACACACACACACACACACACACACACACACACACACACACACACACACACACACACACACACACACACACACACACCACACACACACACACAAAGGAATACATTTGTAAGGCTATAAAAAACTCATTTGTTATTGCTGTTCATGTCATGTATTTTTACTCAATATGTAATATAACTGTTCATTTCTGTTAATTTTGGTTCTGTTAGTTAGTAACTGAAATGTTGATTAAAAATTTAGAATTATATTAAAAACAGACGATTGAAATACAGTTTTTTACAATCACTTTGTTACTATTTTCAGAACCTTGATGTCATTTTTCACAACTCTAGACACAAAACTCACAACCAATGATCAAAATGCACATTTTTCAAAACTCTAACCCTTTTCTCAATTGCTTGGATACAATACACATAAAACTTAGATCATTTGTTCATTCAACAAAAATCACCTGTTCAATATGACACAACTTAACATCAAAGTACTACTATTTCAAAAGGCAATTCACACATTACATTTCAAATGAGTGTCTATTCATTTCCTTACAATGATCTAACTATCAATTGATACAACTGCTCAAAATGATAAGTAACTGTTGCATTACTCTTAATGCATAGTTGTATGGAAACAGACACACAATCTAAAAGCCAAACAATAAATCTAGAGCAGGATCTAGCAAAAATCTTATTGTAATTAAACCAGAAAATCTAAATATCAGTGAACAAAAAGAATTTCTAAAGCTAGGTCTTCTAAACATTAGATCGCTCACACCTAAAGCGGTTATTGTAAATGAAATGGTCACAGATAATAATTTCGATATACTTTGCCTTACTGAAACCTGGCTTAAACCAAATGAGTATTTCGGTCTAAATGAGTCTACTCCGCCAAGATACTGTTATAAGCATGAGCCCCGTCTGACTGGTCGTGGCGGCGGTGTTGCAACAATCTATAAAGATATTCTTAATATTTCTCAGAAAACAGGTCACAGATTTAATTCGTTTGAAGTACTTATGCTAAATGTTACGCTCTTAGATGTAAGAAAGAAATCCATATTATCTCTAGCCTTGGCTACTGTATATAGACCTCCAGGGCCATATGCTGAATTTCTAAAAGAGTTTGCAGACTTTCTCTCGGATCTATTGGTCAATGTCGATAAAGCAATAATTGTTGGAGATTTTAACATACACGTAGACAACAAAAATGATGCCTTAGGGGCTGCGTTTACAGATTTATTAAACTCCTTTGGGGTCAAGCAAAACGTCCGTGGTCCCACTCATCGTCTAAATCATACACTAGATTTAATTATATCATATGGAACCAATCCAACTGATATAGATATTATACCGCAAAGTGATGATGTCACTGATCATTACATGGTAACGTGCATAATACGTACTGCTGAAATATGTCATGTTGCGCCACGTTATAGACCAGGCAGAACAATCCTTCCAACCACTATAGATAGATTCTCAAATAGCTTACCTGATCTATCTCAGCTGCTCAGTGAACCCAAACTAACAGATGAACTAGAGGAAATGACTAGCAGTTTGAGCACCATTTTCACTAGTACATTAGATATTGTTGCACCAATTAGATTAAAAAAGGTTAAAGAGAAAACTAAAGCACCATGGTACAACAGTGTTACGCATGATATCAAGAGAGAAACTCGTAACCTAGAGCGTAAATGGAAACAAACTAATTTAGAGGTCTTTAGAATCGCGTGGAAAGACAGTATGTCACGTTATAAAAAGGCTCTAAAAACAGCCAGGGCTGAGCACCTCCGCAAACTAATAGAAAATAACCAAAATAATCCAAGGTTCTTATTTAACACCGTGGCTAGACTAACAAATAAACAGACATCACCAGAGCAAAATATACCGTTACAGTTTAGTAGTAATGATTTTATGAATTATTTCAATGAGAAAATAGAAAGCATTCGAAACACAATTATAAATGTACAATCCTCTATGGTCTCTTATGATTCAGCCTCAATTATCGTCCCTCAAGAACAACTACACCGCTTTGCAACGATAGGACAGGAAGAGCTAAATAAACTTATTATTGCATCTAAACCAACAACATGCTCATTAGATCCAATACCCACTAAACTACTGAAAGAAGTGTTACCTGTAGTGGAAGAGCCTCTTCTTAATATTATTAACTCGTCTTTATTCTTAGGTCATGTTCCAAGAATATTCAAGTTGGCAGTAATAAAACCTCTCATTAAGAAACCGCAACTAGATCCAAATAACCTAGCAAATTACAGACCCATTTCAAATCTTCCATTTATGTCCAAAATACTAGAAAAAGTTGTATCCGCTCAACTGTGCTCTTTTTTGCAAGAAAATGATATCTATGAAAAATTCCAGTCAGGATTCAGACCGCATCATAGTACAGAAACTGCGCTAGTTAAAATTACAAATGATCTACTCTTAGCTTCTGACCAAGGCTGTATCTCAATACTAGTCCTACTTGATCTTAGCGCCGCGTTCGACACTATAGATCATAAAATACTCTTGGATCGACTACAAAACTACACTGGTGTTCAGGGACAGGCATTAAGCTGGTTTAGATCGTACTTATCTGACCGTTATCATTTTGTCTCTTTACACGGGGGAAAATCAAAGTTAACGTCAGTAGACTACGGAGTACCGCAAGGATCGGTGCTAGGCCCTCTGCTATTCTCAATATATATGCTGCCACTTGGTAATATTATAAGAAAACATGGAATTAATTTCCACTGTTATGCTGACGACACTCAATTATATATTTCATCACGACCAGATGAAAACATTACCTCATCTAAATTGACAGAATGTCTCAAAGATATAAAATGCTGGATGACGCGTAATTTCCTGCTATTAAATTCAGATAAAACGGAGGTATTACTTATTGGTCCAAAAAACTACACACAAAACCTCTTACAATACGACTTTAATATAGAAGGATGCCCTGTTACTTTTTCCACTACAGTAAAAGACCTGGGTGTTATACTAGACCGCAACTTGTCTTTCGAAAATCATATTTCATCTGTTACAAGAACAGCCTTTTTCCACCTTAGAAACATTGCTAAATTACGTAACATGCTATCTGTTTCTGATGCAGAAAAGTTAGTTCATGCATTCATGACCTCGAGACTAGATTACTGTAATGCTTTATTAGCTGGTTGTCCTGCATCCTCAATAAACAAGCTACAGTTAGTGCAAAATGCAGCCGCTAGAGTTCTTACTAGATCAAGAAAATATGATCATATAACACCGATTTTATCATCTCTGCACTGGTTACCTATTAAGTTCCGTATCAATTACAAAGTACTACTACTGACCTATAAAGCCCTTAATGGTTTAGCTCCTATGTACTTAACGGACCTTCTTTCGCCCTACAATCCACCGCGTTCTCTAAGATCACTAAATTCAAGGCTTCTGGTCATTCCTAGGATATCGAAGTCCACGAAAGGAGGGAGGGCATTCTCGCATTTAGCTCCAAAACTCTGGAATAGCCTTCCCGATACGGTCCGATGCTCTGACTCGCTGACACAGTTTAAAACTAGACTAAAGACGTGTCTCTTTAGTCAAGCATTCACATAATGCTTACCTTTTAGTCCTCTGCTATGCCATACGGAACCGTTTGCCACTGAAACTGCTTAACGCACCAGTGGGGCTCGACAGCCTTATAGACAAACGGGTCGGTCCGTATGGTTGCGGTTGGGTTGCGGAGAGTTTAGGTTACGGAGAGTTGTGAGATTATGGTTTTCTAACACCTACTCCCGTGTAATGGAAATCATTATGAACATCAGCTATGCTAATTATTTCCCATCTGCCTTTCTGCTGTTATCTCGGGACGCTTGTCCCGAGAAAAATGGCGTTCGTAGGCTCCAGTTTGGTATCCTGCCTCTCACGGGGATTTCGGATGCCTCAACGCCTGTGATGAGAAGACCAACGCCTGTGAAGAGACGACTCAACGCCTGCGAAGAGACGACTCAACGTCGGCGATATGTTATCCCCTAAATATTACATGATTAACTAAATGTATTTTTTCCAGGTACTCTCTGATATGGACTTACTGTAAAGCTTCTTTAAAACCCTATGATTGTTAGCCAGAGGAGAACTGGCCCCTGACTAGCCTGGGTTCTCCCAAGGTTTTTTTCTCCATCCAATCTGATGGAGTTTTGGTTCCTTGCCACTGTCGCCTTGCTTTTGGCTTGCTTAGTTGGGGATATTTAATATTCAACAATATTATTGAACTGTGTTGTACTACTTTCATGTTATCACTGTGAAGCTGCTTTGATGCAATCTGTATTGTGAAAAGCGCTATATAAATAAATGTGACTTGACTTGACTTGACAATCTTCCACGTTTACAGTAAATCATGAAAGTTTCAAGATAATGAGATTCATTGTCACCAATTAGCATGGAGCATGAACCAATTAGACTACAATATCCATGGATGTAGCCTAATATTTTATATTTTTGCTTTGATTCCAATAAACCTATGTTGTGATTGTACTTTAGTGTTTTGCATCAATATATTACAAACTTTGTTCAATGATTCCACTGTGTCTGTAATATTCTCTCTACTACTGCAGTACTTTTACAGAGATGTATTTACTGTACATGTAGACCATAATGAAACCTGTATCACCTATTTTGTTCTACAATATTTAATGATTGTACGAACAATGACACAGTGAAACTATCGGTTGCTTGTGTGTGAGTGATCTATAGTTATGTTTCAATGGTATTTCACAGTAAATTTGTTTTTTGAACCAATGATTGTGCAAGTGCAAGATTTCTTTAAAGATGTGAATGCGCAATGCAATGTTTTGAACATTAGACAGCCTGTGTTACAAGTGATTATCGTTTTGAGTTTTGTGTCTAGAGTTTTGAAAAATGACATCAAGGTTCTGAAAATAGTAGCAAAGTGATTGTAAAAAACTGTAAATAATAAAATCTAAAAATGTATCTTTGTAACATTGTTCAGGTTTGATTCTAATCATAACATTATTGAAAACATTTTTCAGTACAAAAATGCTAAACTTTGACAAACGTATTTTATTTTTGTTATAATTGTGATTTTATAATATTTAGGTATGAATCCAACTGAATCCAACTTGTGAAAAGATATATTTAGTTAGTCGAATAGCAAATAGTGGAGCTCTATAGCCATCTAGTGGTTAAAATTATTATTTTTTATTTTAAAACTGCATTTTCCAAAAAAATGGGCACAAATCATACATTAAACCATATAAAGTTATCCATGTTATCCCCATGAATGAAAGTCAGAAATCTGGGTCTTTTATAAAGTGAATTTTACATAAAATGCTGTTTTTTTGTAAAAAGCCTATTTAAATAAATATTTATTTATTTATAGAAATTTAAAATATATCAAAATTACAGTCAAATTACATTTGTAAAAAAAAAAAAAAAAAAAAAAAAAATGATTCTGTTACAAAATTAAATGTTTTTGTCTGGGGTCCCTGGAGACCCCAAAGATAACTAGTGTCGGCCCCAAATGAAGAAAACACAAGGGTTAAGCCTTTATCCAGAGATAAATATAACACTTAAACAATAAATAACATAATGCTGTCAACATGAAATGTGTAGAAATACTCATCAGTTCACTTTGTTAAAATACATCAGTTATGATTAGGGGATTGAATATACAGTTTGTTCAGAATAAAAATCAGTATTTCTATGGAAAGTCCCCATAAAACATGGAAACCCAGCTTGCTCCAACAGAGGCTGAAGCGTGTGGTTATCTATGAGTGTCGTAATATCCCTGTCTAGTGGACGTGTGGAAGCGGCGTGAGACTGAAGCACTGAAAGCCCTCGCGCTGCTCATATGCTGAGAGAGAGATAAGACAGTAGAGCTGACCGATTCAGCTTTACAATACTGTGATCTCCATTCACACACACACACCATCTTCTTACAATTCCTCTATTAAACCTTTGACTAAATCACATCGCTACACTTTACATCTGTGTTGGCGCTGCCGCTGACCCAGAGAGAGTTGGCATGAAACAGCTTAAATAGAAGTAATGGGATAAAAGTTTAAAGTTCAGATATAAACACTGATCTAGCTTTTGATAGAAACAACTGAAGGCACTCTCTGTAATCTCAATGAGGTCTGAAAAATGAAATGCCTGATATCACAGCGCTGATAAGCACAGCTCCTCAAAACTCTCCACTGACTTTATCAAGCCCAGGGCTTTTAGTTTTTGGGTGGTTTGTAAAACCCTCAACACAGAGGCTTTATCAATTTGCAGATATTCCTCTGTTTTCAAACTAAAATAAAAATCCCTACTAATTTCATCAAAATCGTGTGTATCAAATCGCCTATAAAATCCTGAGCTTCATTCTCTCTCTCTCGCACAGCTCTCTCTCTCATCAGTAGCCATAGCAGCTCCGGAGCTGGTTCTGATCCAGGGTCAGTTTACTCCAGAGGTGTTCAGCGCATGCGTCTCTATTGATGAGGCTCCAGCGGGCCTGACACTTATATCTATATAAAGCGCTGTTACAACAAGCTAATGTTCAGTTTATTATAATATATAGCTAATGCTCATCTCACACATCGTTTATCTGCATTCAGACGTTTGTTTGTTTTTTGCAACAGGACATTGTCTACGCTATAATGTAAAAAGATTTTAAAATGATTGCACAACCACCAAATAGGAGGCGATATGCACTATGTAAATCAGCATTTAACACAAGAAGAAAGTAGTCGTACGGCGCGCTTTTTCTCAGCGTCTGTTTCCATGGCGACTCGTGGATTCGTCTCTGTTGAGAAGGTCTGGTGTGTGAACCATGAAATTAAACAATAAAACCAAATAATGTGGTTTAATCAAGCAAGAGTTCAGGGTATGTTTGAGGGTAAGATAAGCTTGCTTTCTGGAACACACCCCAGGACACAGGCAGATCTCCAAACCAGGAATAGCAGAAAACAAGGACAACGCTCAGTAATGCCAGGAACTCTAGACAAGACTCTGCGCTGAGACAAACAACTGAACTGGGGAAATAGGCAGAGAGACTGAGGGATCATGAGTGCATATCATTTGTGCAATATCTCTTTTTTAAACAATGAATTAAACATATCAGCAAGTTTAACTGTTATTCTAAGAGATTATGGGAGGGAGAAAGATTATGTAAAACTGATCAAATGAAAAACATTAAAAAACATCTGTTTTTTTTACCTAAATAAATGTATTAACATTTTAATTAAATTAAAATAAATATTAAAAAGGTCTAAATATAAATGTTCATTTGTTTAAATGTTAATTATAAATGCATATATTTGAAAATAAATTTCTCACACAAATATCATAAAAACGGTTACGTTGTCATGATTCTGCCATCTTGTCTTTGATTTCACTGGTCTTGTGGCAGGATCATGGCAGACCCATGTTTCATGTGCAGCACATGGCCATTTGTTTGGGCCATGTGCTTGCGTTGTCTCGTCTCTTTACCCCGCCCCCTTGTTATCCTGATTTAGTCATTATTGCTTTATCTGTGTCACCTGTCATGTCATGATTAGTCTCCCTATTTTATCCCCTTGTGTTTCACTGTCTCTTGTCGGTTCATTGCCAAATGTTACTTGTGAGTACCCTGTGAAAGTCTTGTCTTTGAAAGTCATTGAAAGTCTAGTCATTGTTAGTTTCTCTTGAAGTGTTGTTTGTTTTCTAGTGTTTTGTCAGTGTCGTTGTCTAGTTAGTCACCGTAGTCCTGTCTTGTTTTGCCCCCTCGTGGGCTTTGTTTTCCCGGTTATTTGTAGTGATGGCCAAATGAAGCTTTTGTGAAGCACTGAACCACTTGAGCCAATTGGTTCGAAAATGGGTTCATTACTCGAAGCTTCAGTTGCAGCGACCTCTCCTGGCGAAAAGCAAGGCTGCAGTCAAATTAATCAGTGAGCAGTATTGGAGAAACTACTTTAGTTCTGAAGCATCTTTGCTAAGATCACCCTTGGATTTTTAACTATATTTCCTTTGAAAACTCTTTGATGCACACGCTAATGCTGAGCATAATGTTCTATTTACAAATAAAAATTTATAAATGTATGTTTTGTGTTATTTAGGAGAGAGTGCTGGGAAAATATGGCATAGGTTGGGTCATTGCGGGTCTCAACTCTCCTCCACCCCTGGCTGAACGGGAGAGCCTGGTTTGCCATTCGTTCGCTGATGTGGTGGATTGTTTATCGAGGAGGGAGTCCCGGGGGTCCATCTTGTCTTCACCACCAGTCAAGCTGCCAGTGATTCCGGAGGGTCGTGTCCTAGGCGTCGTTTCCCAGGGGAATCAAGCTGGTTCCACTCCCGTGACGTCATCCGGACCCGAAGGTCTACTTGGCAAACGAGAGAGACGGCTGTCGTGGGAGTCGACTTCGGAGTCCTCTTCCACTGAGACTGCAGTCCCTGCTGTGCTTCCGCAACTGGTCACAAGCCCGGCTACGTCCTCTGCACCGCGACCCAGGAAGAAGAAGAAGAAGAGGAAGAAGGGAGCCTCTTGTCCTCCGTCTCTGTCTTCCCCAGAGCCCGCTCCAGCGAGCGCCGTCCCAGAGCCCGCTCCAGCGAGCGTCGTCCCAGAGCCCGTTCCAGCGAGCGCCGATCCCAAGTCAGCTGCTGTGAGAGCTGCGGCCGATCAAGCTGCAGAAGCAGTCCTGCGATCGGTATCAGCTCGTCAAAGTATGCCTGTTGTCATTGCCGCTGAGGCTTTAGCTAATTATTTGTCAAGTCTTGTCAAAATCCTTGAACCTGTCTGTCCTGCCTTGTCCTCAACACCCGAGCCTGTCACGGTGAGCGCAGCACCCACGCATGTCTCCGTGAGCGCTGCACCTGGTCCTGTCCCTGTGAGCACAGCACTCGATCCGGTCCCTGAGAGCGCAGCCCCCACGCCTGCCACAGTGAGCGTCAGACCCACGCCTGGTCCTGTGAGCGCTGCTCCCGAGCCTGTCGCCGTGAGCGCTACACCCAGTCCTGCCCTGTCGCCTGCCATGTCCCCTGTCAGGAGTCCCGTTACCTTATCCTCTGTGTCCTCCATGTCTGAGCCTGTTGCTGCTCCCTCTAATGCAGTATCCCCATCTGTTTTCCCGGTCTCCCCCGTCTCCACTAGTCCCCGGACTGTTTCACCATTTGTTCCTGTCCCCACTGTCCCTGGACTTCCGTTTGTTTCCCCTGTCCTCACTAAGCCCCGGACTGTTTCTCCCAAGACCTCTACTCATGTGTCCCCGTCCAAGCCTGCCCGGAGTTCTCGTCCTCAGCCCTCCTCCCGTGGACCCAAGACCCCCAGTCCTCCCATCCACCCTGGACCTCCCCCCATGAACTCTGTGTTTCCTCCACCTCCTTTGCCTTGTATGTTGTTTTTGATGTTTCACCCGAACCCTGTTATTGTTTATTCCTGTTTGCCATTGTTAGTGTTTTCCATGTTTTGTTGGTTTTTATCTATGTCACAGTCTGTCTTGTCTTGTGTTTAGTTTCCCCTTGAGGAGCGTCTGGAAGCCGCTCCTTAAGGTGGGGGTTTTCTCATGATTCTGCCATCTTGTCTTTGATTTCACTGGTCTTGTGGCAGGATCATGGCAGACCCATGTTTCATGTGCAGCACATGGCCATTTGTTTGGGCCATGTGCTTGCGTTGTCTCGTCTCTTTACCCCGCCCCCTTGTTATCCTGATTTAGTCATTATTGCTTTATCTGTGTCACCTGTCATGTCATGATTAGTCTCCCTATTTTATCCCCTTGTGTTTCACTGTCTCTTGTTGGTTCATTGCCAAATGTTACTTGTGAGTACCCTGTGAAAGTCTTGTCTTTGAAAGTCATTGAAAGTCTAGTCATTGTTAGTTTCTCTTGAAGTGTTGTTTGTTTTCTAGTGTTTTGTCAGTGTCGTTGTCTAGTTAGTCACCGTAGTCCTGTCTTGTTTTGCCCCCTCGTGGGCTTTGTTTTCCCGGTTATTTGTTTAATAAATCGTGTTGCCTTGACTACTGTCTGCTATTGGGTTCATCCTTCCTCACCCTCATAACATACGTAGATCATTAATCCGGTCAGATAGGTGGAGGGTTTAAAAGCTGAAGTGTGACACTCATATTATTTGTTAAACCATTAATGTATAATGTTTAAGTAAGAACTGTTATAATGTTTTAGCAGTGATGCTTGTTCTCAGTGTTACTTACTCAGCTGATCTAGTTGCTGTAATCACAGGCATCAGCTTCTGGAGAACTTCATCTGCTGTGTTTTGGGGGACACTAATAGAAAAAAATAAAAAAATAAGTTAATAATGCTAACAATAATAATAATAATTCATAAAATAAGTAAATAATACATTATACCTTCATAAATACCCTCAAATATGTTTTTAATTAAACACTGCTTTATAAAGGACGTGTGGAAAGTTGTTTTAGTGTCTATAACTGTAGAAGCCTTGTATTCAGCAACACAGATTTGTTTCTCTTTCTCTTGTCAATGTCGCTTGTCAAGGTCTATTAGTCTACATTTACACTACAACACTATTTGGACATATCAGATTTTGTCCTGTCAAATGCGTATATTTTCATGAATCAAGAAGTATTTTGTGTTAAACAAGTTGTTTTTGAAATGAGAAGTAAGCTAATTGTGATAAAGTCACATTAACTGGGGCAGCAGCACTGGCGCACACACACACACACACACAAGCACGCGTACACACACACACACACGCACACACACTCACACAAACACACAGACAGAAACACACACACATGTCTGGTCCACTATCTTTGTGGAGACTCTCCATAGGCGTAATGGTTTTTATACTGTACAAACTGTATATTCTGTCCCCTTACACTAACACACACACACACTAACCCTACCCCTAAACCTACCCATCACACACACACACACACACACACACACACACACACACTAACCCTACCCCTAAACCTACCCATCACAGAAAACTTTCTGCATTTTTACATTTCCAAAAAACATCACTCATTAGGATTTATAAGCTGTTTTACTCATGGGGACCAAAAAATGTCCCCACAAGGACAAGGATTTCAGATATTACCACCTTTGTGGGGACATTTGGTCACAATGTAATATAAACATGACCACACACACACAGACACTCAGACACACACAGACAGACAGACACACACACACACAGACACTCAGACACACACAGAAAGACAGACACACACACACACACACACAGACACACACACACACACACACTAGTAGTGGGAAGTTTGGATCATTTTACTGACTCTGATCTTTGAATCTCGTTTAGCAAAATGAACGAAACTTTTTGTTGATTTCATAATTAAAACATCATGTTAAATGGCCCAATATATTTAGTACTTACGAAAATGTTGATTACAATTGAAAAAATAACAATAAACTATGGGGTAATGCAGCCAAAGCCAAATGATAAGAAACGAAAACGTGTAATTGATTGATGAGTCGGGTCTTAAGTTCAGGCTATGGCGTTCTGTTAGTTCCCCTCGCCTCCTGATCCGAGACGCTCTTTCTTTTGCAACTTCAAATGCATCACGTCTGTTCCCGCCTCTCGTGTCTTCGGGTTCGGACTTCGAGACGTTACGTTAGTTCAGTCGACTCGTCAGTGTCTGATCGGGGCCGTGTGACACAGACATGATATAGAGATAGACGCTCTATTGGCCGCTGGGCGCCAGAAATGTGGCCGCCATCTTTAACCGCTCATACTCCTAGTTGCGTTGTGTAGCAGCAGTTAAGATGCCAGAGCACTGTGCAGGAGTGATGGCCATCTCAAAACACTGCTTCATGAAGCTTCCAAGCCTTTACAGATCGTGTGTTCTGAATCAATGGTTCGGAGCGCGTATCAAACTGCCAGAGTTACGTGATTTCAGGAAACGAGGCTTCATTACGTCACAACTGTTTCGGGACACTTTTGAATGTCAATGTTTCAGCGCTGATGATCTCTGTCAACCCATGATCATGAGGAGGCGCAGAGAACCACTGAACACGTGTCTGTGGGGTTTACATCATCTCTGATCAGTTTTATACATTTGTAGACTATTTAATTAGACATTAGTATAATTAAAATGAATAATGGTAGTTCATAGTCTTTTTGGCCTGTTTAGCTGAGCCATTCATAGAACTAACAAAACAAACCCTGACAATTGATAAAAGAACATATATACACTTATATATAATCTTAATCATCTAATAATCTTATTGGATAATTAGATAATTGCATTTGAAAGATTTAACTTTCAATAAAACATTTGCAATAGATTTGTAAAAGGGTTTTTTATGCATGTTTGGCCCGGGTTATTGTTGCATTTACACTGTTCTGACCACTAGGGGTCACCGTGGAGACGGTGTCGGGGTGTTTCGAAGTGTTTCACGAAGCCTCGATCACTTTATGAAATAAATGTTTTTCTCCAAAACACGTTGGCCACAATTATTGGCACCCCTAGAATTTTTTACGAGTAAAATATAAGTATATTCCCATTAATGTTTACCTTTTTTAGCACACCAGGAGGACTGGGAACATGAAATTGTCCAGCCATGACTTCTGTTTCACAGGAGTTTAAATATGAGGAAACACAAAGGCCAAATTCCCTTAATCATCCATTACAATGAGTAAAACCAAAGAATATAGTTCTGGGGCCGTATTCACAAAGAATTTTAAGGCTAAAAGTAGCTCCTAACTGGCGAATTTAGGACCAACTCCTAAAAATAATGGGCGTGTCACTCCTAACTTTAGGACTCCTAATTTTTTTCACTAAGAGTAATTCACGAAGCATTTTAGCCCTAAAAGTAGCACCTAAGTCTGGGACAGCTTAAAAGAAGTCGAGAGGACTCCTAACTCACTATTCATAAAGGACTGTAGCGCACACCAGCGCCTCTCGCAGTCGTCCGGGGTCCGCGACACAAGCGGGAATGCTGCATTGATCTGCGAACAAATCCTCTCCCACGTCTCACGCTTAGTTTTGCTTGATATCCCAGTGCCGAATTTCACTTTTATTATGTTTTTGGGCCAGCAGCAGTAACTGATCCTGCGTCCAGTTGGGCTTTCTTTTCCGTTTTGGCGAGTTCAATCCACCGTCATTCAACTATTATGGTGTGTTCACACCGAACGCGAATTTAATTATTTGCGCGAGTAGATTACATACAAAGTCAATGCAAAGACGCGAATAGACGCATCATTGGCGCCGGCCGTTGCGAATGACTCGAATTGGGCGACGCGTTTGCCGCGAATGTCTTCCACGCAAGTTGAAAAATTTGAACTCGAGCGAATGTTCAAGCGTCTAACTAGACGCGATAGACGCGTATTTGACGCTCTATTCGCGTTCGGTGTGAACACACCGTTACATTACTTCAATAGGAGCAACATTTCCTTGCTTTAAGTAGTCTATTTAGGCTAATATGATGTCAATTAACCAAGCAAGTGTTAATGCAAGTGTCGTTTTTCATTATTAGGCAAGTGGCGGTTTTCATTGGGGTATTAGGCTACCTTGATTTAATTGAATTGAATTCATGACTTTTCTCTCTCTCTCTGCTTTTTTAGAATTACACTTCACTGGGGCCTGCACAAACATGTCATTATATATGCATTTCGATGACATTACTATTAGGGATGTCCCGATCCGATCACGCGATCGGAAATCGGGCCCGATCACGTGGTTTCAGACTCGATCGGAATCGGACGTTACCTCCCGATCAGGACTCGGATATATGTAAATTAGGGGTGTAACGGTACATGTATTCGTAATTATTGAACTGTTTCGGTACGAGGCTTCCGGTTCGGTATGCATACAAACCGAACGATTCCTAAGACCATTTTTCCTGCAGACAAAATCCGCGCTGGCGCGACCACCACAACGTTGCGCGATCACCACAACGTTGCGCAACATCAAATGGCAAATGTAATGAAAGCGGAACGAAACTGCGCTTCTCATTATATTGTGCTTAACGGACCATTTATCAGTTCGGACCAGCAACATCTGTGCAGCGCGAGATCAAGCGACACTGTGCTGAGAGATCCAGTGAAGAAAACATTTGAATTTGCCACTGAAGTAATAACATCTCTGCGAGATCTAGAGAGAAGCATTCACATTTCTCCGTTATTAACCGTAGATCTCTATTAGATCAAACAGCGCTGACGTGGGAAGTCTGGGAACCAGGAGAAACATTGTGCCGTGAATAAACATGGATTTAATATTGCATTTCAAAACTCAAATAATATATATTTAAATGTTATTTTTAATGTGATTACCAAAACATTATTTGTTCATCCTTCAAAGATTACCCCCATTTATAAACCTGAAAGTTTCAAGATGTAGGAAAACTCAAAATTATTTAAAAATAGTTTTTCTTTTAATAAATAGGAAATTTCTCTGGCATTTCTTTCTTTTTGCTGTATCGTATCAAACCGAACCGCAAATTTTGTGAACTGTTACACCCCTAATGTAGGCCTATATATATATTCTCATTATTTTTTATACACTTTTAAAACATTTTTATTTTTTGTTTACATGCCTGCCGGGTATTTTAAGTTGAGGTGCTATTTGTTTTTATATTAGACTTTTTCTATATTCACTGTTGCACTAAAGTCAAAAAGTGAAGATTTTATGTTATTTATTACTTGATTGTTCAAGCTACCTCACAGAAGTGCTCTGTTTGTTAACAGAGTTGTTGAATGTTAAAATAAGGTGAATTAAATAAAAAATAAGGAACATCCTGGATCTGTTTTTTCTCTCTTCTTTATTCTTTTTTTATGTATTATATAAGTATCGGATCGGGACTCGGTATCGGTAGATACTCAAAATCAAATGACTCGGACTCGGACTCGAGGGCAAAAAAACCTGATCGGGACATCCCTAATTACTATTATTATTTTGTGTAGGACATGATTTGTTGCGTCTGTGTTATGCTCCGCATGATGGCCCTGTCATCTAACAACCAATCACCGTGATCATTGCGAGGAAGCTCGTGCATGAGAAGTGACGTCATCCATAGAAACGAAGACTCACTCTTAGTTTAGGAGTTGTAATTTTTCCTTACTAAGAGTAGGTCTGAAAGGCGTTGTGAATAACTTTTAAGAGAAAACTCCTAGCTAAAATATTTTAGTGCGATTTAGGAGTACTCCTAGTGGTAAGATAAAATTCTTTGTGAATACGGCCCCTGATGTGCGTCAAAAGATTGTTGAGCATCACAAAATAGAAAGAGGCTGTAAGAAAATAGCTGAAGAATTGAAAGTCCCCATCTGGAGAGAGTCTGTATGCAGGAATGGTCTCTGATCTCAGGTCAGGTGTTCTCCAAACTCATCAGGCGTTATAGGAGCCACGATGGAGTAGTGCAAATGTTTGTCAGTGTTGGCGTGTGCACCTGTTCTGCTGTTCTGCACAATCTCATGTACAGATGTATGTGTAGGTTATTAGATTCTGCAAACAGCATCATTTCAACATTGACGAATCCGGCCCTGAGTTCAGTCAGGTTCTCCTCTAGTATGTGGAACCATTGGTGTTTTAGCCTATATGGAAACATGTCATATTGGGTTGTTTTTTTGTTTGTATTTGTCTGTTACTGTTTATGTTGTGTAACTGTTTGTGTTTGGACCATGTGTGTCCTTAATAAAGCTTTGACGATACAGGAGAAAACTCAGAGCTGTTATCTTGTCAAAAGGAGATTGCAAAAAGTATTTAATAAAAGGGTGCCAATAATTGTGGCCAACATGTTTTGGAGAAAAGCATTTGTTTCATAATGTGATTTCCCCCACACTTTCAATTCTTTAACTTCGATGAAAGATTAGATTTTGGGCAATTTTTTGAATGAAAGATCAAAAGGATAAACAATGCAGATTTATGTTTTACAGCCAGTTTTGAAGAGCCGCTGTGAAGAGCTGAACGCCTCCAGGAACGCCATCAAGGACATTCACTGTTTTATCAAGTTTACTTTGGCCGTCCGCGTGACGTCATTATCATCATCAGGAGGATCCGCGGACGTCCACTTGCTGTTACTATTAAAACTTCATTTAGGAAAAATACTTTCTATTAAATATCTTTATATTAACTTGCTGTTTTATTACCGTAATACAGTGAACGACAGCCGTCTGTGTCTCCCAGTGTCTTACATTATTGTCAGTTTAGTGTTCAGTGATTCATTTACACAGAAACATAAGATAACATGTATGCCTTCATCTCCGAATACATTATCTGTGTCTTACATTTCATAATGAACTCAGATAAACTCAGTGCCGACTCGTTTTCCATCAGTTCTTTTACATGAATTAAAATGTTTGCAAAGGATTGTGGGAGATTGAAGAACAGGAAGGACACACTTGATGCATCCTTCAGAATGATCTGAATTAAAGACACAAAATGAAGTCTGTGTTCAAAAGATCCTTCAAACTGAGACGGCCTTCAGAGGCGCTTGATGACGTGGCAGTCGAGATATGCAGCCTTACTAGGACACAGCCACGGTTTGAGAAACACCCGCAAATTATGATCAATATCCCAGAAATCAGTCTGTGCCCCGTGATTTAAACACCTCTGATCTCTGAGTTTCTCTTTGTTCATAATGTTTTAGACTGTAATGATTGCACTCAGTGTTACTTACCCATCATTTCTGAATCCAATTAAGCTCCTCAGGTTAAACCTCTGCAGTGTCTCCTCTGAGGACAACAACACAAACACTAAAGCTGACCACTGAGACGAGGAGAGTTTCACAGCACGTAATCCTCCAGACGTATGAGGTTTAGGCTGCGTCCCAATACCTCCCCTTACCCTAGATTTCTGCCCTAACCCTTGTTTTTGCGCGTTCTCGTGTAGGGGTAGGGTGTCCCAATACTCCAAAGAGCAAGGGGGAGTGCTATTCTCCCCTTAAAATCAACCCTCAAAACATAGTGCGGTCCGATGCAGGCTTAAAACGAAGTGGAAGATGAAATTACCCAGGATACCTTGCGAACTCAGCGAGCCGGTCAAATTTTTCAACTAAGATGGCGGACACCGCTGGAAAGGAACAATTTTATTTTAAGTATATTTTCGCAAATACGCATGTTAAAATGTCGAAATATGTTGGAATATGTTAGTTTGATGCACATCCAATGGACTGTTGAGTTTTCAACACTAATGTTAGAAAATATTTCACGAAGCTATCTGACGATGTTCATATGATATCTGCCGAGTGCTTCAAAAGCAAATCAAATATACATCTGATCTGGGTAAGTTAGTTAATCTAATTTTATTTTCGATTTTGGCTTCCAAGGATTATAAAAAGAAGATATGTGAGGTAAAATTATTCAAAACTAGCCGCGTTCGTCTAGCGCATCATCTTCCCTTCACAGCGCGCTGTCATTTCTCTCTAAACCCAAACCTAACGTCAGAATCAGCACTGAGCACAATCGGTGATTGTTGTAAAGTGCAGTGTCTGCGGTTTCTAAATTGCGGGACGTTGGTGGTAAAAACAGCTACTAAAAGCACAATGATCCGCGCAAGAGACGTTGCCACGGTTCCCATGGCGGCGCGCGCGCGTTCGGAAACGGATTGCAACTAACGTTAGACAAGCAAACTTTGGGTTTTGTGTGCGCTTCTAAACGATCAGATACAAACAAATATATGGCAAAATTACCGGAAATGCGTCTTCTATATTCCACATGTCTTCTCTGTTGATTCATCAGATGTAGATAAACGAAAACAGCCCACACAACAGGCAACACAACAACTGGAACCGGCAATTTTATGAATAAAAATAGTAGTAGAAGTAGTAGACACTTTGACGCTGCGCGTGACGTATTGAGGATTGCCGCGCTAATTTGCATATAGTGGTGTCCCATTTCACAGGGAAAGATCTTCAACTCCACTTCCCTCGTTGAGGGGACATTACTTTCGAGGGCACTCAAAGTGGAAGTTTTAAGG
The DNA here is from genome assembly GCF_029890125.1 of Rhinichthys klamathensis goyatoka. NCBI lineage: Eukaryota > Metazoa > Chordata > Actinopteri > Cypriniformes > Leuciscidae > Rhinichthys > Rhinichthys klamathensis. The sequence goes on from NW_026606968.1 coordinate 614,219, forward strand.
GGGGAGAAATGGGACAGGGCCTTAGCCTCGTTCACTAGAGAAAGATCACCCAGTTCATTCAGACAGTGAAACAGATTGATGTATTTATCTGGAGAGGGATTCTCACTGATCTTCTCTTTAATATAGTCAACTGTTTCCTCATTGTTGTGAGAGCTGTTTGCTGTCTGTGTCTTTAGTTCTTGTAAGAGACTCTGATTAGACTTCACTGACAGACCCAGAAGGAAACGAAGGAAAAGGTCCAGATGCCCATTTCTACTGTGTAAAGCCTCATCCACAGCTCTCTGATGGAGATCAGATAGGGACACTTTGCCTCCATTAGTTGGTTTGGTAATCTGGTCAAACACATTGATGTTATTGTTGATAAAGGAGAGATGCAAATATAGAGCTGCTAGATGTTCCTGAATGCTCAGATGAACAAAGCAGAAGACTTTCCCCTGACACAAGCCCAACTCCTCTCTGAAGATCTGAGTGCACAATCCTGAGTAAACTGATGCTTCTGCCACATCAATGCCACACTCGCTCAGGTCTTCCTCATAGAAGATCAGGTTGCCTTTCACAAGCTGCCGATACGCCAGTTCCCCCAGTTTGACAATCATGTCTTCATCTTTCACTTTCTTCTCATAGTCCTTCTCATGTTTGATGTTGGTCTGAATGAGCAGGAAGTGTGTGTACATTTGAGTGAGAGTCTTGGGAATCTCTCCTCTCTCTGCTCCACTGCACATCTCCTCTAGAACAGTGGCTGAGATCCAGCAGAACACTGGGATGTGGCACATAATAAAGAGGCTCCTTGAGGACTTCAGGTGTGAGATGATCCTGTGGGCCAGACTCTGATCACTGATTCTCTTCCTGAAGTATTCCTGCTTCTGTGTGTCACTGAAGCCTCGTACCTCTGTCACTCGATGGACACACTCAGAGGGGACGAGATCCGCTGCTGCTGGTCTGGAGGTGATCCAGATGAGAGACGAGGGAAGCAGATTCCCCACAATGAGGTTCGTCAGCAGCTCGTCCACTGAGGCGGATTCAGTCACATCACACAACCTCACATCGCTCTGAAAATCCAGACACAGACGACACTCATCCAGACCATCAAAGATGAACAGCACTTTATACTCATCACTGGATATGGCCATTTCTCTGCTTTCAGGGAAGAAGCGATGAAGAAGATCTGAAAGACTGAGTGTTTTGTCCTTCATCAAGTTGAGCTCTCTGAAAGCGAGTGGGAATATGAGCTGGACGTCCTGATTCTCTTTCCCTTCAGCCCAGTCCAGGATGAGCTTCTGCACAGAGACTGTTTTTCCAATGCCAGCGACTCCCTTTGTCAGCACAGTTCTGATGGGTTTGTCTTGTCCAGGTAAAGGTCTAAAGATGTCACTGCATTTGATCGGTGTGTCCTCTGTTTCTGCTCTCCTGGACTGTGTCTCAATCTGTCTCACCTCATGCTCATTATTGATCTCTCCACTTCCACTCTCTGTGATGTAGAGCTCTGTGTAGATCTCATTCAGGAGTGTTGGGTTTCCCTGCTTTGATATTCCCTCACACACACACTCAAACTTCTGTCTCAGATTTGATCTCAGTGTGTTGAGGACTTCAGCAGGTTTAGATTCATGGCTGTAAGATTAAAATACCACATTATTACACAAGTCAGAGAAGTCAATAGACATAAATTATAAAAAAATATATTTATGGTACACAGAACATCATTAGCGTTCTGAAATGTTTAAATCATTAATCATGTGTTTGAGTGATGTGTGATGTGGATTGAAACACCTAAAATTAAACAACAGCAACAAAAGTCCTGCATTTTACCTGAAACCAGGACACATGCTTTCATTAAAGTCTTGTGGTTGAATCACAGGCTTGAACACAGTTTTGTTTTTAACTGGTCTGGATGGAAGATTTGACCTTAAATCAGAATGAAGAGGGTAAAGAATCAGACACACTGATATTGATGTAATTGTGTCATTAACTGAGTAACAGACCAACAGCTTTTACAGTGTGTGAATGTATTAACAATACAATACATAGAGCTTTACACAAGAGCACAATGATCATCATTAATAGACTGAAACTTACAGGATTTTAACTTAGAATTATTTGGTTCAAATCCAAATCATTAAAATGCTGTATATTAACAATTTAATTAAAATAGAATACTATAAGCATATCTTTTATAGAAATGATATACCTGAGATTAGGCCGTGTGTCTCCACTCTTAAACTTTAGTGGCTCATCCATAGAGCGGTCACTCTTCACAGACACACAGCTGGACTCTGGTTTTTGTCTCTTCTGCTGGACTGAACTGGTTTCAAAACTAAGTAAAATAAAAAAAACCATACACACTTATAAACTTTGTGCACTTTTACAGGAATCTTCTGTCTTAGGAAACACCAGGGAGTGTTGTAACACTTTTGCTTTAGCGTCTGTAACTCAGTGTGTTTTGCACTGTGTCAAACTTTGATTATAATTATTTTGAGAAATTAACTTACTGGTTTGCAAATGTTAAGCATGATTAAAAAAAAAAAAAAGCAACTGAGAACCCCCCCCCCACCCCACCACCCCCCGTAATATTAAGAATTAGGAATTCAAAGCAAACAATTTGAAAGCAACTATAGAATTACAGAACAGGGCACAACCTAACACTTTTTGACTTTCTCAGTTTGTGTAAATCCGCTTCAGAGAATTTATTTTTACCACATTAAGCAACTGAAGCAACTGAAACAAACCCTGTAATATTAGGAATTGAAAACAAACAAATTCAAAACAACTATAGAATTATAGATTAATTTAAACTCAGGTGAACATCAACCGCGATCAGACGACTCTTCTCAACGGCACAATGGAGGACGAAGACTCAACCGACTAAAGAGACCAATGTGTTGCTGAGCTTAAAGGGGTCATATAATGCCATTTTTGTACAAGCTAACATGATTCTTTAGGGTCTAAATTAAAAGTTTGTAATATACTTTAATTAAAAATTCTCATTAGTATTGTAAGAAAACACTTATTTTACCTGGTCAAAAACAGCTCTGTTTTCAGCACACCGTTTCAGTGCATATGCCTTTAAATGATAATGAGCTGTGCTGACTCCGCCTCTCTGTTCTGTGCATACACCAGAGCCGGCTCTGGCGTACACCGTTTGTAACACAATAACACAATAACCATAACGCGTTGTTCAGTATAAACGTGGGATTATGCATTATATTGAGAACGTCATACATAGAAAACATGCCGTAATGTACCCTGAGTGTAAACCTTAGACGCATTCATTGTGGAGCGTGCAGCTAGCGATTTGCAAGGATTAATATAAATATTAATATAAAGTTTAATAAAACGTTACACTCACTTCAGTTGTTCTAGAGGTTCAGCAGGAACACGAATAGATGGTACCGATCCTTTCATGAGCAGCTTCTTAGCAAATCCAGCTTTATACTGACCCTGGTTTATAAAGCAGTCTGGTGTGTGAAATGATTCGCGCAAACATGAGAGCATTGACGTTGCTCGTGGGGAATATTCCCTTCGAAAACAAACTCAGCCACTGCGTCTTCGGCGGTTCGGATTTAGGAACATTAAAATGACTGTGTTCGTTATTACACCCAAGAACAGAACACCACAATCGCTTAGACGCCATTCTGCTCATAGACAGTGCTCCAGCATATCAACAATGACCGCGCCGGTCCGCGCAGACTATGATTGACAGCTCTCACGAGCGAGGGTGGGTCTGTGTTGAAACCCGGCTGTCAATCAACAATCGCGGGAGGGGCTTCCGAGCGTGTGACGTCACACGGTCGAACGGCTCGATTTGAGGCAGGGGAAAACATATAAGGAGATTAAAACAAAAACACTGGATGGATTTTTATCATTGATGGCTGTGTAAAGGCACTGCCAACACACATTTCAGTACAATCAACTTGTAAAAGTGCATGTACCATTATATGACCCCTTTAAAGATAAACCAGCTTACTGTACTCTAGTAACGGTATCTTGCTGTGAAACATCACTGTTCTGACCAGACACTGTGAAGCTCTCAACAAATCTGAACCAGCGCTTACAAAAATCTGCTCAATTCTACACCGACTCCATTATATAAAGGTGGAGAAACCTCAGCTCACATTTACTTGATGTCATTGCTAGTGTTAGACTGACTGACTGAGATAAATTATGCATCTAATTTAAAAGTGTCATACTATAAGCAAACCTTTTATAGAAATGATATACCTGAGATTAGGCCGTTTGTCTCCACTCTTAAACACTGGTGGATGATCCATAGAGGCGTCACTCTTCACAGACACACAGCTGGACTCTGGGTTTGAGCTCTTCTGCTGGACTGAACTGGAACACAGAACAGATTCAGTTTAATCCTCTAGATTACTGTGTTCATTCTTTATGAGAGGAACCATATTAATAAAAACACATTCATCTTTCATCCTTAAAGCACTTTGAGGAAACTTTATGATCTTTTTATTTAATATTTCATGTTAGTTTCAAAACAAAAACACAGGCAAAAATAGGTAAAAGATATATTTTTTCCTGTAAACTTTCTTTGATCTGTGTGTCTGTGGGGTTTGTAACTTTTTCTGAGATGTGACACAATATTTAACTGTGTTTGTTGAAAGTACCTGCGTCCTGGAGAGAAATCTCCATCTCTGGATGCTTGTGAATCAGCCATGATGAAGATGCAGGAGAATCTGATGAGTTTGATCTCCTCCACTGACTCTGATGAAGAAACATTCACACACTACATTAAATGATTAAATTAAACATCATTCATAATTTAGCTGAACATGTCTGGAGTGTGTGGGAAAAGGATCGTGTGACTGCACTCTCAGAAAAAAAAAGGTACAAAAGCTGTCACTGGGACAAAAAGGGTCCTAATATCATATTATGGTATGTACCAGTTAGGTACTAATATGTACACTTTTGGTACGGTAGACTTGAAAATCATGCTTCCCCCATCATTGTTGAATCACGGAAGCTACACCAGTTACTTTTGCCAATAGATTTATTATTTAAACGTGTCATGTCAGACAGAGAGAAACAGGCATATAACAATAAGGCTACATGAGAGGAGGTCTTCATTCTAGATTTATCAAACATTTCTTAAACATGGCACAATCCACTCCTAATGCACATTAAGAAACTATTTCTTCAGTGTATACATTAGTGGTATACAAATGGTACATTTGCATCAGTTGAAACATTCCTTTTCTTGCAAAGAGCATGCCAACTGTCTCAGTGAACATTGCATTGCAGACATACTGTACCCCAAAATATAACTCAAGGAGCTCTCTGCTCAGCACACATGTACAAACACTGTCTGACTTCATAAAAAAAAAACATTACGAAATTATCATAAAAAATGAATAAAGAAAAATAAAAAAATAAAAAAAATAACATTAAACAAATTTTTTTTCAGTCTTCAGGTACCAATATGCACCTTTGAGGGACTAATATGCACTCTTTAGGTAAAGGTGCACCTTCTGAAAAGGTACAGCCACAGTGACAGCAAGTACGTTTTTTCTGAGAGTGTGCTTTAACTCAAGCTCATAATTACACACACACACACACACACACACACACAAACAAGTCGGCCGTTTCATTTAGAATTTATGAAAATTAACGGACACCGAGAAACGCTGAACATGTTCGGGTGAAAGAAAACAAACCCCGACCCGCCTCGACAGACTCTGGCCCGATTTTTTTAAAAGGCGTTTGTCTTTGAGGTGATTTGGCCTATGCATGTTTACACATTTGCAGTTAAACTTCTGAAGAATCACAAACATCACCAAACCTAAAAGAAACCTTGAAGTGAAAGAACCCCGTAATTAAATATTTTATGTCAAACAATCAATCACTTAAAATGTCCTCCAGAGATTCATATTAATATGAGGAAGTCACACATGAACACTCACCTTGATTCAACTTTTACAAGATACATGATCTCAAATCCTCCAGCTTTAACATTATATAGATACACGGAAATTCCTTCTTAAACGTTCATATACTTTGATGCTGTTTTCCCCGTGTCGTATTCCTATTTTTCCTGCTTAAAATGGCGACAGGAGAACTAACTTTCACTTTCTATGTGTGACGAGAGAGAGAGAGGTAAACAGAGACGCGCGTTCACGAGAGCACCACGGCGCATGCGTGTGAGAGCAGACGTTGTTGCGTGAACGCGCGTTAGAGATTAATATTTTGTAAATAAAGTGGTAAATTATGTTGTTGTTTTTTGCGTTAAACACTCGCGTCTTTTTTACCCTCTGTGACACTGTGTGTCTTCTGCGCTCTTCATGCGGTGTGTGTTGGGGAGCTGAAGCACTGAGAGGAGAGAGAGAGGCTTAATAAACTGGTAAAGAGGGCCAGCTTTATCCTGGACTGTCCTCTGGACACCATCGAGGAGACGTGAGCTAAGCTGACTTCATCATAGACGACATCTCTCAGCCCTGCATGAGACTGTGTGTCCCTGACCAGCTCCTGATCAACTTTATTAATCCCCACATTTACATTCGCAGCAGTGAGAGAGAGAGAGAGAGAGAGAGAGAGAGAGAGAGAGAGAGAGAGAGAGAGAGAGAGAGAGAGAGAGAGAGAGAGAGAGAGAGTGAGTGAGTGAGTGAGTGAGAGAGAGAGAGAGAGACCTTTAAAATCTAATTTATTTTACATTAAATATTCCAAAACACAAAGAAACAAACGCCTTAAAAAATTTTTTTTTAAAAAAATAAGTACAAATAATAATGTAAAATTTAACAACTCAACCTATCTTTTATAACACTCCAAAGCTTATCTGATAACCTTGCCCTTCATTGGGCTTACACATCACACCTTCTGTTCCCCACATCAAAAAAAGGTCTCAATATCATTTACCAATTCATAATAGTCAAGTCAAGTCATCTTCATTTATATAGCGCTTTTAACAATGGATTGTTTCAAAGCAGCTTTACAGAGATAAACATATAATTTAAGGTAACAGATTGTTTTGGCGTTATAGCGGTTCTTGAATAATGTTACTTCCAGCTAAAGTTAACTTTGATTGATTCACCTCCGTCGAAATGATCAGACTTTAAACGCGAACCTGTGATTAACGCTGACGGCGTTCACATGCTCATTCAGAATTCTATAGTTATGTGCTTTTTAAATTATGTGCGCAGGTTTGTAATTCATACAACCCAGCCTAAACAAACTACTTTTCTTGCCTATAAATTGATACAGAATTTTGTTTTATTTTATCACTTCGGGGTACGCGAGCCGGAATTCACAGCGCTTTATCTGTAAAGTGGGAAAGGGATCCTCCATACGGAGAGGATAGTGAGGATAATAAGCAAACTCCAGCATCAAACGACCCTTTATAAAACCTTGTAACATCTGCACTGGATCTACTCTAATGAAGAGTCCTGTTTTTCCTGGTTAACCAGATTGACATCTTTGCTTTACCAAAAATAAAACTCAATAATACTACTTTTTGTTTATTTGTAGCCCTATATTTTGGCCCATATATAAACAAACCATTAGTAAACAAAAAACCTAACCTTTGGCAAACATTTTTTAACAACCAAAAAAGTTCACTTAGTCTTGAACATTCAACAAAAAGATGATGAACAGTTTGAGATTCCCCACAGAAACTACAGTCTACACTATGCAAAGGATCCAGATGTGCTTTGTACCTGTTTGTGGCTCTTGCCCGATGTACAATCCGCCACTGAAAATCCCCTAGTCTTTTTTCAATGGGCTTCTTGTACAGGGACCTCCAACTACCTTTCTGGAAGATCCTTGCTCAGCTTCTCCAATCCATTTGGACTCAATCACTTTGTCCAGAGCTCTTAGATTAAGAGCTTTAACACAAATCATGTACAGGGCTTTCTTGGAAAAAAGTTCAAAGTTTCCAGGTTCAGGTGTTCTACAAGTCAGTAGACTCCCTTCAGTCTGTTCCCAATCTCCCACTTCTGCAGACACACGCATTTCAGGGAATAATCCATCAAATTCCTCCAAATGTAACAACAACTGAAGATGCAAAAGATTCTTTATTTCTGCCAGCAGTCTTTGAAGAACTCGAAGAGACCGAATGTCTGTTTTAAGATGCAATTCTTCTGCTGTAATCCACTGGTTGTTAATCTTTAAATGTCCAATTTTACAAATGCCAGCTTTTATCAGATTATTACGTAGAGTGACTGAATTCAGTAGTTCAATAGACAACAGACCGTTAAAGAACAAAGGTTCTTCCATTGTCCAAACGTTAACTCTTTCCACACTTGTAAAGCTGAAGCATAAACAGACGTAAGTCCGTTAAGGTCCATGTTCTTCACGTTCATTAAGAACAGATGTCTGTCCAGACCCAGACGACCAACCCTCCTCAAGAGGGCACACGCCACTTCCATCCAGTTCTGGTCCTGATGGTGAAGAAACCTTTGGACAGTCTTTAGACGAAAAGCTGCATACCTGGATTTTAATTCAATTAGGCCTTGTCCTCCTTCATGAACTGGTAGGTACAGAACAGCTTCTTTCACCCAGTGCTTTCCAGTCAACAAGAACTCTCTGGATCTCTACAAAAAAGTCCATTGGTGGGTCCAGGACATTCAGCCTGTGCCACAGGGTAGACGCCACTAAACTGTGGATAACCAGCACTCTTCCCCTATACGATAGTCGAGGCAGCAACCAGTTCCATTTAGATAACCTAGCACATACTTTATCCTTTACATTCTCCCAATTATTGTTTTAAACTCTTCACTTCCTAAATAAATCCCTAGAAATTGAAATCCTATTTCCCCCCATTTGACATGTTCAGGAATAACTGGTAAGACCTCTGTTGAATGTTCAAGACACCACAAAGCTTCCGTTTTACTCCAATTTAACTTGGCAGATGATGCCTTTTCATATAAACAAAGACACTTCTAAAATGTATTTACATCTTTTTGATTCTTAACAAACACAGTGATATCGTCTGCATTTGCTGTCAGCTTAATTTCATTATAGATACTGTTACCTACACATATACCAGACACATTTTTCCTAAATAAACACAACAAAGGTTCAACTGCTATTGCATACGACTGGCCAGACAACGGACAACCCTGTCTGATTCCCCTTTGCATTTGTATTGGTGGACTTAAACCTCCTCCAATTTGTAATAAACATGAAGCATTTGTGTACAAAGCCCTAATCCAGGAAAGAAACCCATCACCACAACCAAAAACCTTTAATATTTTAAATAAATACTCATGATCTACACGATCAAAAGCCTTCTCTTGGTCTAACGACAGAAGACCTAAATTGATACCATTTAATTTACAATAATCTAATAAATCTCTCACTAGATAGATGTTATAGTAAATAGATCTATTTGTAATACAGTATGATTGATCTTTATGAATGATATCACCCAAAACACACTTCAATCTATTAACCAAAACTTTTGCCAGAATGTTATAGTCAGTAGTGAGAATGGAAACGGGTCTCCAGTTCTTCATGAGACTTATGTCTCCTTTTCTGGGAATAAGAACAAGGACAGCCCTCGGACAGCTCCTGGAAGATTCTGCTCCTCATAGCATTTCTGTACAACTTCATAAAAGTCTTTACCTATGATTCCCCACATGGCTTTATAGAAATCCCCCGGCAGACCATCAGTACCTGGAGCACGACCAGGCTTCAACTGTTGTACAGCTTCAGTCCATTCTTGAAAAGAAAAAACACTGTCCAAACTTGCACGTTGCTTTCCATTAAGAGTCGGAAGTTGCTCAAACAAGTCCGATGTCCTCTGCGAATCACACTTTTCAGCTCTAAAAGATTCTGAATAAAAGTCCACAGCAATTTTCCTCATGTTTTTTGGGTCAGATGTTTTAGACCCATCTGGGAATGTCAGACAATGCATTACACTCTGCTTTTTTGAGACTTTTTCCAGATTAAAAAAATATGTAGTTGGAGCATCCATATCATGGACTGACAGAAGCCGTGCCCTTATAAGTGCTCCCTTAGCTTGCCCTTGCAGTGGAGAGTTCAGTGCATTCTTCCTCTCACAGAAGTTCTCCATCACAGTGTTTGAGTGCTGCACCATATTAGATGTCATCTTTACTATTTACTTTTCTAATTCATAATTTTTTTCTTAATCTGTGTTGTAGAGAACGAAGAAAACTGTTGACAAAAAATTCTAATTTGTGTTTTTCCCAATTCCCACCACTGAACTAGGTTTTCATATTCACCTTTCTGTGAAACCCAAGACCCCCGAAAGTATTTAAATCTTTCAATGAAATCTTTCTCCTGTAACAAACGTACATTCAATTTTCACTTTTGCACTGAGTCTGTGACAAAGACAAATTGCAAGTAACAAAATGATGGTCCGAAAAACAACATGGCACAATGTTCGCAGCCACAATCCTGTTATTAGCTTTTTTACAAACATAAAATCTATCTAATCTAGCTGCACTTATTCTCTCTTGTGAAATTTTTATCCAAGTGTATTGTTTAACTTTTAAATTCCTCTCTCTCCACACATCCAACAAATCATTTTGAAAAATAATTTTCTTTAGAAAGGCGGGCGATTCAAAATCTGGTTCAGTATTATTCCTATCCAAAGTAAAATCAACTGTACTATTCCAGTCACCTCCTAATATTAGAAAATCATCTGCATTCACATTTTTCAAATATTCACTCAGTTTTTTAAATAGAATTATTCTATCTGCACTTCTGTTTGGAGCATAAATATGAACAAATATGAAATTATATTCATCAATTTTTGTTTTTACAACAAGGCGACCTTTTTCTAATTCTACTTTTGACACTATATCAACATTGAGGTAAGGTGAAAAAAGTATGGCTACCCCAGCACTTAAACTTGTTCCATGACTTAAAGAGTAACTGCCCTCCCAACACAATCCCCAATCTGTCTTGAGTTTCTTGTAAAAATGTTACATGCGATTCTTTGAGCTTAAGGAACTCAGTTAATAAGCCTTGTTTCTCTCTATTCCTCGCACCACTAATGTTTAAAGTACTAACTCTTAAGGTTTGCATGTTAAAAGAGGGGAGAAGAAACAGGAATGAAAAAAGACAGAGAGAGAAATATATAAGAGCAGCACCCATAACCATTTGAACCTATTTATTCTTTTTCTTTCCTTTTAGACTTTTACGAACTACTGTAGCCAGTTTTTCCAAACGAAATCTTTTTTGTTTTGATATGACATCACATCCTACACTTTTCTGCACACTCATGACTGACCTCAAGAATGTGACGGCATCAGGAAAAAACTTCAGAACATCCACCTTCTGTCCTTTTGTTTGATCCAGAAAGTCATTAAACTCTTCCACAGAATACACACATCTCCAGATGACTGACTCAACTCAAACTCAGAAACTTCTGAACAACTGTCACAATCACATCTTGATTCATCAACACACACGTTATCATCAGTCTCAACACACTGCAAACCGCTTCCACTTGCCTTTTCAGCTTCCATATCAATGCCACATATAACACTCTGATCAGCTCCTTCTGAAACACCAGCACTTTCGGAAAAGAAGAGCCATCACCTCTGCTCTTGACATTGACTCCTGGTCTGACTCAGCCTGTCCTTCTGAAAGCTGTGTGTTCTCAGGGGAAGGAGGACAGTTATTTGAATACATTTTTTATGAACGGGGGCGCGTTCGAGATTATGACTCGCGTCGCAGGAGAACACAACGGTGTCACCTGCACAAAAGTGTCCGACATTTCAATTCCACTCTCCACAAGCACATTCACAAACTTCTCTTCTTCCAGAAAGACAACGACGGCCTTGTTCATTCTAGACGCAGAAATTATTTTATTATGGCCAACAACACTTCCCATAGCCATAAGTACATCTTCCACCGTGCAAAGTTGATCTGGAAAACATTTACATCCATTTCCAATGGAGAAAACCGGCGTTCCCTCATTAGAGGTAGATGCCATGTTTACCGTCCACAAATGGATGCGAATGCAAATGAAACCAAGATCTTACCACTTCACAATTACTTTCTGACTAAGGTGAGGAAAAAAAAGCCATAAAGTATAGAAAAAATAAGTATTTAAAGATCAATCAAACACCTCTCACTCTCCTCACCACGCCGAACACGCACATGCGTAGGAGAGAGAGAGAGAGAGAGAGAGAGAGAGAGAGAGAGAGAGAGAGAGAGAGAGAGAGAGAGAGAGAGAGAGAGAGAGAGAGAGTGTGTGTGAGTGTGTGTGTGTGTGAGAGCTGTTGTGTTAGGATGGCTATTTATCGATATCTTATGCTGAAGTAAACCAGGTAAGACAAACGTGATGATAACCTTTTTTATTCTGCTTCCTACTCCCCACTAGGGGGCGGTATTTAACATATAACATTTAACCATATCACTACAAGAGTGAGTGTGTGAGTGTGTGAATGTGTGTGTGTGAGTGTGTGTATGTGTGTGTGTGAGAGTGTGTGTGTGTGTGTGTGAGAATGTACATATACATACTTTAACAGTTTACTACAATACTATGAAATCTGTTATCTCTGTTATATTTCTATTATAACCGTGGCTTATAAACATTTTTTTACAATTTTCTCAGTTTTCTTTTCTCTTCTTTTCTCCACACACTTTCCATACGCATCACATCTGCTCAAAACACAGATTACTACTTCTTCTTTTCTTTTTCTCTCTTAAACAACATATAAACCTTTTTCCCCTAAGAAGGGTGAGGTAGACTGCCCATTCCTCCTCCTGAGTGTGGGGTTTATTCTGCCCCGATCACTCAGTTCTCCCAAAAGTCCCAGCTAACTACTGTATGCACAAAGTCCTTCAAGTACCTTGGGCTCTTCTGTCCCTGGAAGGATATGTCACAGGTCGGGAGAGTCGACTGGGTCTACCCCCTCCCTTTAGGATGTACCACTGAGGAGCAAACCAGAAACCAGGCGGACAAGGAAAGTAAAATGTAACAGGCTTTATTGATTAAAAGAATTTGTATATCCTAATTAAAACTCCTCCTTCCTCCCCAGCATCCAGTGGCCGCCGGGACGTCGGCTGGACAACAGGCGGGGACTCGGTCCACTCAACCCCTCAGACTCTTCGGGTGCCGAGGCTCTCGGCTATGGAGGGGACGCGGATTTGACCAGCAGGTAAGTACTCTAAGCACGGCTTATCCTTCTCGGGCTCTGAGCGGACTGTACTCTTCTCGATCTCCCAAGTACAGAAGTTTACAGCGGTGAAGAGGGGCGTCGACTAGACAGCAGGTGGGTACTTCGAGTACGGTTGGTTCTTCCCTATACAGGGGATGCAGAAAGCTTACGGCTGTGAAAGGGGCGTCGACTAGACAGCAGGTGGGTACTTCGAATACGGTTGGTTCTTCCCTATACAGGGGATGCAGGAAGCTTACGGCTGTGAAAGGGGCGTCGACTAGACAGCAGGTGGGTACTTCGAGTACGGTTGGTTCCTCCCTATACAGGGGATGCAGAAAGCTTACGGCTGTGAAAGGGGCGTCGACTAGACAGCAGGTGGGTACTTCGAGTACGGTTGGTTCTTCCCTATACAGGGGATGCAGGAAGCTTACGGCTGTGAAAGGGGCGTCGACTAGACAGCAGGTGGGTACTTCGAGTACGGTTGGTTCCTCCCTATACAGGGGATGCAGAAAGCTTACGGCTGTGAAAGGGGCGTCGACTAGACAGCAGGTGGGTACTTCGAGTACGGTTGGTTCTTCCCTATGTAGGGGATGCAGGAAGCTTACGGCTGTGAAAGGGGCGTCGACTAGACAGCAGGTGGGTACTTCGAGTACGGTTGGTTCTTCCCTATACAGGGGATACAGAAAGCTTACGGCTGTGAAAGGGGCGTCGACTAGACAGCAGGTGGGTACTTCGAGTACGGTTGGTTCTTCCCTATACAGGGGACGCAGAAAGCTTACGGCTGTGAAAGGGGCGTCGACTAGACAGCAGGTGGGTACTTCGAGTACGGTTGGTTCTTCCCTATACAGGGGATACGGAAAGCCCACAGCAGTGTTGATGACACAGAATGCAAGCGGCTTTAGATGGGGGACACTCAGAACAGCAGATAACTGGATTTCCTCCGTTCTCCAGGACAGCGTCAATGATGACTCAGAACACAGCAGGCTTGGAATGTACAACACTCAGAACAACAGATCCCTGGGTTTTCTCCGCTCTCCACGACAGTGAGGATGGAACAGTATGCAAGCGGCTTTAGCTGGGGGACACTCAGAACAGCAGATAACTGGTTTTCCTCCGTTCTCCAAGACAGCGTCAATGATGAATCAGAACACAGCAGGCTTGGAATGTACAACACTCAGAACAACAGATACCTGGGTTTTCTCCGCTCTCCACGACAGTGAGGATGGAACAGTATGCAAGCGGCTTTAGCTGGGGGACACTCAGAACAGCAGATAACTGGTTTTCCTCCGTTCTCCAAGACAACATCAATGATGAATCAGTACACAGCCGGCTTGGAATGTACGACACTTAGAACAACAGATAACTGGATTTCCTCCGCTCTCCACGACAGTGAGGATGGAACAGTATGCAAGCGGCTTTAGCTGGGGGACACTCAGAACAGCAGATAACTGGATTTCCTCCGTTCTCCAGGACAGCATCAATGATGAATCAGAACACAGCCGGCTTGGAATGTACGACACTCAGAACAACAGATAACTGGATTTCCTCCGTTCTCCAGAACAGCATCAATGATGAATCAGAACACAGCAGGCTTGGAATGTACAACACTCAGAACAACAGATACCTGGGTTTTCTCCGCTCTCCACGACAGTGAGGATGGGACAGTATGCAAGCGGCTTTAGCTGGGGGACACTCAGAACAGCAGATAACTGGTTTTCCTCCGTTCTCCAAGACAGCATCAATGATGAATCAGTACACAGCCGGCTTGGAATGTACGACACTTAGAACAACAGATAACTGGATTTCCTCCGTTCTCCAGGACAGCATCAATGATGAATCAGAACACAGCAAGCTTTAAATTCCACCGTCACTTAATCTCTTCTTCAGCAGCTCCAAACTGCAACACAGGGCAAGGCCGATAGGCACGTGACAGAATTCGGTATAGTAAGCATGCAGTAACTTCACTTCAAACACACACGGTGGGGCACAGCATCAACTCACGTCACTCTCAACCACTCTGTGAAATATAAGGCCACAGCCCACCTCCTTGTTCTGAACAGCAGGGACAGTAAGACGGAAGAATATATAGCGACCTCAATTATGCATCACAACAGCTGTCTTCTCATTACGGTGTCTAGACTCCTGTTCCTAGATCGCTTCTCTTCATATACAGTATCTTGGTGTATAAATCACATACCAGACGGCCAGTAAAAGGTTTGCACTTATCTCTACCCAAGAAGGGGACTTGATATCTCCAAGGCGACTTCTCCTCTGCTTCTCTGTTCCACACCACCCAGTCTTTCGTAGCGGACTCCCTTCCGCGGGTCGATCTCACCAGTCAATTTGTCCCACAGAAACTCTCAGCCCTCCTCGACGGAACAAAGTCAGGACACAGCACCCGAACACCGAACACAGAACACTGCACTGAACTGAACTCAACTCCTTGATCTCCCAAAGCTTGGTTTTTATCTGTTTCAAAGAGCTGTGTGTCCCAATCATCAAACAGCCCCTTGATGCGCCGCACCTGCTGTCACTCTGTCATCAGCGGCTGCTGTTGCCATGGCAGCGACGCATACCAGGCTGGCTGGGTGTTGCGTCGAAAGCGCTCCGGGCGGAAACATTCCTCCGTGGAATATATAGTTCCGCTGCTGGTTCGTCACCTTGTGACAGATATCTTTACATCGGAGTGTTGAGAAGGACTGAAGCATTATCTGAACACACAACATCTGGTCCAGCACCAGCATTAGTGTTTACCAGCACAGGTATATTAAGACTTGATGTTTCTACTGGCAGTGCTACTAGGCTTAACACTAGGAGACTACGGTTCCCATGAAGAATACCCTTCGGTGAATCCACCAGGGCAGATCTTGGAGTCTCCGCTTTCGTAATCACAGCCCCTTTTTCTTTAGTGTCTTTTATCCACACTAGCTCACCTGGATGCAACTGTGGTAAGTCATGAGCTCTGTGTCTTTTATTATACTGTTTACTTTGTTTCTCTCTCTTAACCAGTTCCTCTGCTTTCAGACGACCCGTGTCCATCCAGCCTGGGTTCAACATTGACGGAATAACTGGGGCAGTCGTGCCAAGCTTTCGGCCCATCAGCAGTTCTGCAGGACTATATCAATTAGCTAATGGTGTTGCCCGATACTCCATAAGAGCAAGATATGGATCTGCTGCTTTGGTAAGAAAATCCTTCACAGTCCTCACTGCCCTTTCAGGTTCCCCATTGGCTTGAGGATATCTGGGACTGGACGGCGTATGAGAGAAACCCCACTCTTTAGCGAACTTCTTGAAAAATTCTGCACTGAATTGTGGTCCATTGTCTGATATCACCTCAGTAGGAATTCTGTGTCGGGCAAACACACTCTTGAGGTGGGCAACCACCCCTGCAGCAGTTGCTTAGGACAGTTTCACTATTTCCACAGACCGGGAAAAATAGTCAATCACCAGCAAGTATTGATCCTCTTTCCACTAAAACAGATCAGCTCCAACTTTTGTCCAAGGCCTCTCAGGGAATTCTGTGGGAATCAATGTCTATTCAAAGTTCTTCCTTTGGCTTGCACAAATATCACATTTCTCCCCCTTTGACTGAAGCTGTGCGCTGAGACCTGGGGCCTCATTTATAAAACTTTGCGTAGGATTTGCGTCAGAAGTGGCGTACGGATGAAACATAGGACGTGCGTACGCACAGAAATATTCGGATTTATAAAACCGTGCGCACGCACATCCTACGCATTTTTCCCTTAATAAATCACAATCAATTCTAAATGTAGCGCAGCTTTTGCGGCTTCATGTCACGCCCATAGTTGCCCATAAATATTCCGTGAAACGCCCACAAGTTAATATTCATCGATTGCGAAATCATGGCAAACATAGAGAGGAAATAAAAAAAAACGTAACTTCACTTAATGTGAAGTAGAAGTTATTGTTGGCGAGGTGGAAAAGAGGAGAAAAAATGTTGTTTGGAGGGCACAGTGTGGGCATTAGCCTACTAATGCCAAAAAGGCACTTGAGTGGCAAAAGGTTGCAGACGGACTGTGGCCGAAATAAAAAAGAAATGACAAGCTACAGATGTCGGTTATAATCTACTTGGAAATGGGAAATAGTTCAGCGCAAATGTAATTTCTTGCAGCTTTCTGAATGATTGAGACATACGTCTTTGGCCTACGTTATTTTATCAAAAATAAAACTAAAGGCATATGCATGAATACCATGATTCCGTAGCTGATAAAGACATTTTTACTATAAAAACAACTTTCCCCAGTGGACAAATAATACATCTATCTATTTATCTATCTATCTCTCCCTAATTATCTATCTATCTGACTGACTATCTAGCTATATCTAGCTATATCTGCTCCGCCAGACGGACACATTGGCGAGAATATCAGTTTTGCACATTATTTCGTTCTGTTTACCATCTTATTTATGAGGATGAATTGTATAACATGCCATATTATTGCAGAACATATTTCACTTTTCTTTTTGCAAATATGTGTTAATTTGCATTTCTGTTGCAGATCGATCAAACGGGTATTCGTGTAGTTGTAATACTTGCTTTGTGAAGTCTTCGTGTTATTTATGAGAGGCAGTATTGCCATTTATTTTACACAACGGTCTACAGTTTCACACACTTTCACGTGTTTCTTCCATCTGCCGACGGTGTCGCCATTTCTCATTTCACCCGTTTTTGTGCGTACGCCTGGCTCAGAGCTTGCGTGAAGGACCGCACATTTTACCGTCAAGTTTGCTTTTTATAAATACCAATTATTGCGTAGAGAGCGGCGTACGCCTTCTTTTGTGCGTACGCAACGTTTATAAATGAGGCCCCTGGCCACCAGACTGATTGTTTAGCACGTTCTCTACACTTTGCTATGCCCTGGTGTGCACTGTGCAACTCCTCCAGGATATCAGTCTGTAGTGATGTTGGGATCACCAGTCGACAGCCTTTTAACGTCAGTCCATTTTCTATGGTTAACTCCCAGCACATTGAAGCGCTGCTGCACATGGTTTCCACTGTGTTTCTAGAGTCCTCTAGAGAGCACTTTTTCACCAGCTGTAAAACTGGATCAGCTTCCTGATGTTGCTGAACTTCACGAAGTCTCTTTTCAGTTGCAGGAAAGCTTGTGACAATAAAGTTCACGTACAGGTTCATCTCTTCTTCATTTTGTTGTCCGTCATGTTCTCCTTCTTGTCCAGGTGCTCTGGAGAGGACATCGGCACTCGCAATATTTTTTTTCTGGAACGTGCGAAATAGTGTAAGTGAATTTCATGAGTCTCATCCGCAATCTTTGTATGCGTGGTGGTAGTTCGTCTAGGTTCTTTGAACTCGAGAGGGGTGCCAATGGTGTGTGGTCTGTTTCTACATGAAAGGAAAGACCTACGGGAAAGTCTGAGAAGCGCTCACAAGCCCAGGCGACAGCTAAGGTCTCCTTTTCAATGTGTGCATATCTCCTCTCCGTGTTTGTGAGTGCTCTTGATGCGTAGGCTACAGGTTTAAGCTGCTCACCTTGCATCTGTAGCAATGCAGCTCCTAGCCCGTATGATGATGCATCGGCTGAAACAACTGTGGTGGTTTTTGGATTGTAAAGAGCCAGCCCCGGTGGTGTGCTTAGATCTCTTCTAATGTTCTCAAAAGCTCTCTGTTGTTGCTCTCCCCATGCCCACATATTCTGTTTCTGCAGTAGATCTCTCAAAGGCTGCGTTTTCTCAGCTAGGTTTGGAAAAAACTTCCCTAGGTGATTTATCATGCACTTCATCTCCGCACTTCACTTACATGTGTTGGCTCGCTCATTTGTGTGACTGCACGCACCTTTCAGGATCTGCATGAACTCCTGACTCATCCAGTTTCTGCCCAAGGAACTTCACACTCTTCTTAGAGAATTCACATTTATCATTGAGAGTCACTCCTTCCTTTTGCAGTTTTTGCAGCACAGCAAAGAGACGTTGATCATGTTCTGTCTGGGACGCTCCGAACACTAATATATCGTCCATGCGGCACAAGACCCCTTCTAGACCCTCCAGCATTTGCGACATCCTTTCCTGGAAATGTTCTGGAGCCGACGATATCCCAAAACACAGTCGGTTGAAGC
Source organism: Rhinichthys klamathensis goyatoka (assembly GCF_029890125.1). Lineage (NCBI taxonomy): Eukaryota > Metazoa > Chordata > Actinopteri > Cypriniformes > Leuciscidae > Rhinichthys > Rhinichthys klamathensis. Next base: position 633,387 of record NW_026606968.1, read on the forward strand.
AGAACCTTTATTTTTCGTGCTGAGTTGAGCTGTGCACCTTCCCTTGACCTGCAGTGAATCTTGACCTGGTCCCAGCAGTATCTCTGAGGTTTTCTGCAGTTTACCAAAGTTTTCCTCCTCAAACAGTTCTTCAGAAACCACCGTGACATCTGCTCCCGTGTCCACTTTGAACAACACCTCAGAATTATTCACTTTTAGTTTTATCATCATTCTGCTCTGTACTAACAGCACCTAAGAACGCTATGCCACTCTCTTGTTCATCTCGAGTCATGTTTACTTCACTTATCCCTCTGGACCTGCAAACTTTCGCATAATGACCCGTTTTCTTACAAAGGTTGCAGTGTGCTTGTCTTGCTGGGCATTGAAATCTGCTGTGAGATGGAGTTTTTCCACACCACTCACATGAGATGGGCTTTTCTGGCACTGTTTGCTTCTCTGCCATCCTAGCAGGCTTCCTCCGCATCATACCTCGGCCTTTATTGTAAGGTCGTTGCTGTGCATGAACAATGCCAACATTTGTTGCTATGTCATTTTTGAAATGGGCTTTCAGCTTGCTGTTTCTTCACCAGCTCACTTTGGCGTACGTGTGCCAGCCTTCTCTAGAGGGAGTTCAGAATCCATCTGAAGTTGCTCTGACAATCTTTTATCTCTCAGTCCAACCACTAATCTGTCCCGAATCACTTCACTATATAATTCTCCATAGCCACAATGCTCAGCTAGGCAATGCTAAACTCCTGTTTCTTGCTGCCTCATATTAAACTTGAACATTTCTTCGCTCTCCAGAGTGTTGATCAGTCGCTCCATGACAGTGTTGTTCTCACTGAGCTGTTCTGGAGTGAACGCAGGGATGTAAGGATGTCCTCTGCCGCATCGCCCATCGTATACACGAGTGCATTCACTCGGTTCTCTTCTGCTTGTAACTCAAGTCCAGATGCAACTCTAAATCTTTCAAACCTTTTACTCCACTTTGGCCACTCTTCTGGTTCTGAAAAGTCGAACTTTTGTGGTGGCAGTACCTGAAACCGCTCCATTTTCCCTCACGCAGCTCTCTCCTCTGCACGTGTCGAACGATCTTTGGTCTGTGAAATTTCACATCCACTAGCGTGAATTCTTCGTATCACTCTTAGCAAAAGGGCTCTCTCTGTCCTCCTATGCCATTCTTGTGCAATCTTCTGACACCATGTTGTGTTAGGATGGCTATTTATGAGAGAGTGTGTGTGTGTGTGTGTGTGTGTGTGTGTGTGTGTGTGTGTGTGTGTGTGTGTGTGTGTGTGTGTGTGTGTGTGTGTGTGTGTGTGTGAGAGAGAGAGAGTTGTGTTAGGATGGCTATTTATGAGAGAAAGTGTGTGTGTGTGTGTGTGTGTGTGTGTGGGAGAGAGAGAGAGAGAGTGAGTGAGTGTGTGTGTGTGTGTGTTAGTGAGTGAGTGTGTGTGTGTGTGTGAGAGAGAGAGAGAGAGTGAGTGTGTGTGTGTGTGTGAGAGAGAGACAGTTGTGTTAGGATGGCTATTTATGACAGAGAGAGTGTGTGTGTGTGTGTGTGTGTGTGAGTTGTTGTGTTAGGATGGCTATTTATGACAGAGAGAGTGTGTGTGTGTGTGTGTGTGAGTTGTTGTGTTAGGATGGCTATTTATGAGAGAGAGAGAGTGTGTGTGTGTGTGTGTGTGTGTGTGTGTCTGTGTGTGTGTGTGAGTTGTTGTGTTAGGATGGCTATTTATCGATATCTTATGCTGAAGTAAACCAGGTCAGACAAACGTGATGATAACCTTTTTTATTCTTCTTCCAACTCCCCACTAGGGGGCGGTATTTAACCATATAACATTTAACCATATCACTACAAGAGTGAGTGAGTGTGTGTGTGTGAGAGTGCGTGAGTGTGTGTGTGTGGCCTGGTAAACCCTACGTTATGGGGACAAAATGTCCCCACAAGGATGGCAATATCCGAAATCCTTGTTCGTGTGGGGACATTTTTTGGTCCCCATGAGGAAATCAGCTTATAAATCATACTAAGTGATGTTGTTTGAAAATGTAAAAATGCAGAATGTTTCCTGTGATGGGTAGGGTTAGGTATAGGGTTAGTGTAAGGGAATAGAATATACAGTCTTTACAGTATAAAAATCAATATGTCTATGGAAAGTCCCCATAAAACATGAAAATGTGTGTGTGTGTGTGAGTGAGTGTGTGTGTGTGAGAGTGTCTGTGTGTGTGTGTGTGAGCAGCCGTTGCTGTAACGACTACAAAGATGATCTACATGGATATTGCATGTCAGTGAGTTATGAAAGAGAGCCAGATATTGATATGAAGGCCCTGTATGATGGTGTGAGTGTGTGTGATCTCAGGCCTGTGATCAGCAACTCCTCTAGGCTCACACACACTCTCCTTTGTCTTATTGGCATTCAGAGCTGGTGGTCGTCCTCACACCAATCCACAAACCTTCCAATCTCTGAAAGACATTCAGACGAGTCCTCTTTCTTCTTCACTAACCCTAAAACTGCAGTCTGATCTGAGAATGTAATAATGTGGTTATTATAATAACGGCTTCTGCACTGATCTGTGTCCAGAGTGACCAGAGCCGGTGAACTAACACAGCGCTGAGGAGCTCCTGTGCTCAACGTCCTGAACTCAGACAGTGTTCATTAACACTAACCCGCCGCCTGCGCTCGGACAAACAACAACACCACCATTTTATAATAAGAGGAGGAACTTTACAGTCATTCAGCCTTGCAATGAAGAGATGCGGCGGCAGCATATTAACAGCTGAACTCAGATCTAGAAATATCAGACGTGCGTACGAGCTCGGATCCTCTAAATGCCTGTTTATAAAGTGTGTTATAGCTATAACCGCATCATCTGTGCTTCTATTGCTCCTGTATGCACAGTGAAATGGCTCTGATAGACACTGACCGCTGTTTTTACTACATTAATCATCATTTTCTCCAAACACTTCATTACTGTAGAAGCGAGCGCTACTGGAGGATCATCATTATTCTCCTCACAGCAAAGCTGGTTTGGGACAGGGATAATAGTGGAGCTCTTCCACATTGAGGAACTGAGGGGTCTCTCTTTTAGCATGAATATGTTAGTCTTACTGTAATCTATAAGCTAGTGTGTAGACAGCATTTCCCAATTTAAACACACAGTCGAACTGAATAGCCGTTCGTACTACGGTGAGCAGTTCAGGACATCTCAGACCTCACTCATATGAGGAAAAGGCTTGGTCATCTTTCGTCTGGAACAGAATCATACAGTGTGTGTCGGACATTAGATATGATAAATCTTTCTGTAGGAGACTTTGAGCTTTGTAAGTTTGCAGATCTTATACACACACAAACAGCAACATAACACACTAAAGACAAAGAAAACATGAAAATGCATCATATGACACCTTTAATACATTAATACAAATGTAATACAACTATTATTAAAAACAAGATGTTTGAACTCAATCTTCCATTGTTTTCTAAAAGTGAGCTTGAACTGTTTTATCTTCTCATAATTATTAAAAATGAATCTTTCATTAGTGTTTGTCTCCCTCTGCTGGTTCAACACAAACACATTCAGGCTCTATATTTACTCCAACATTTGTGAGTTTATACTGTGTGTTTATACAAATAAAATGGTTAATCTATGAATGAGAAAGTGTAATTTGCTGTGAAATAAAAGGTGTTTCACTGCCGCCTCATCAGGTCTGTCAGAGGATCGTTGAAATCTAAATGAAGTCTTAATTTATAACAGTGAAGTCACTGTATCTTCAGTCTCTGTTGATTCTGTTGACTGTGAGTAGGGATGGCCCGATACCATTTTTTTTCCAAACCGATACGAGTACGAGTATTTGCATTTGTGTACTTGCCGATACCGATATTTCTACCGCAAAAGTAATAGGCTCCCAGAAAACAAGACGACTATTTTAGAACACAGGTTAGAAGACTGTTTTAATTTCTTCTCTGCTTGTTTTAACAAGTCTAAAAATAAATAAAAATTAGTAAAATAATAAATCTATTAACACACAAACCACTGTTAATTTAACATAAAAGCAAGCAGGCTACTGCGTGCATGGTCTGGCATGACTGAATGCGCGCAAAGTGCGCTCCCTTAATAATCCCTAAAAGCTGACAGTTCATCGCGATCTCACACATCTCTGTTATTATCAATGAAGCTGACTGCACAATCAATCTTTCATAATATCCACACTTTGTTTGTTATAATTAGAGGATTTGCCAGCATACAGAATTCAGCACTGAACAAAAAAGTCAGTTTTGAGCGGTGAGGGGAGTCTATCTTAAATGCTTCTGATTGGCCATTGCGTTCCAGAAATCAACACATATGTCTGTGATTGGCTACATCGCTCAACGCTGTAACCATGTTATGAATAGAAACTCTGGCCTGTAAATCGTTTCTATTTTGTTGTAGTTGTTCTTGTTGCTTTTCTGCAAGAGATGAATAAAAATCTTTTAGTTTTTATGTTTTATTCATAGATATTTCTAGTTTGCGGGAGTCCCGCGAATCGTTTTATTCTCCCGTAACCCGCACACACAGAGTGAGTGCATTACCGCCCGCGCGCGCGCTCGGCCATCAGATCTATGATGCGTCTTCAGATGTTTAATTAGATTGCTGGTGTTAAACGATGTACTTTCTTTCCCTCCTCTCGACACCTTAGCTGAACATAACTCACAGTCTGCCTTGCTGTTGTCATCATCCCTTATCTTGAAATGAGCCCAAACCGCCGACATTATACTTTCCTATGCCTCAGTTCACCTCGACAAAGCACTCGCGGCGGCCAGTTTCGTTTTGCAAAATGTACGTGGTATCGGTGCGTGGTATCGGCGAATTTTTATGAGTACGAGTACGAGTATATTAGGACAGTATCGACCCGATCCCCGATGCCAGTATCGGTATCGGGCCATCGCTAACTGTGAGTCTCTGTAGTGGATCCTTATTCACCATCAGATGATCAGCAGAAGATCAGACTGTCCTCTATACCCTAAAATAAAACACACACACAGTCACATATGCAGTATGAGATATTACATCTGTCACATCTTTACATAAGAAAACTAACTAGATAATCTATATTAATTCATTCTCAAACATGATAATATAGCTTCTATCTGATGCTCAAAGTCACTTTACAGAATCAAAAGCACATGAAAGGTCACTTTCACACACCGGACAGCTGATCCAGAACCAGCAGAAATCATCATTACACTCACTACACATTTGACATCAGTTAATAACACACAACCCAAATCTCAGATTATCACACACATAAGGCTTTACACAGAAGAAGCGGCACAGAAACCAAATCTGAAGCGCCATAAAATCACTAAATGTGTATTCTGCGACGACTGTTATTTTGGTGGTTTGCTTCACGATGTATATCTTACTCAGTGTGTCTCTCTCTAAACACACACACAAACCTGTCCACCAAATCAGCATACTCTCATACACACACAGACACACACACCAAGGCATGTAACAACTACCTAACAATACAGAAACTGAATTTAAGATTTATTATCTGATGATCTCAGACACAATATTCCCACACACACACACACACACACACACACACACACACACACACACACACTGAACCTTTACAATTATTTCTAGTGAGAAAATCAGCCATTTAAACTTTAAATGAAAATATGATGAAAATCGTTAAGAACTATTCTTACAGTAGTGTCTCCAGTTTATAATGTGGATCATCCCTCAGATCCTCCAGCAGCTTCACTGAGTCTCCTAGTTTATTCCCAGACAGATCCAGATGTCTCAGGTGTGAGGGGTTTGATCTCAGAGCTGAAGCCAGAGCAACACAACCTTCATCTGTGACTCCACAATAACTCAACCTGTAGAGAACAATGACACACATTAAGCCTATATCCAGAGATAAACACAACACTTAAAATAATATATATACACATACTCATTAGTACATGCTGTTCAAATACATCAGTTTGAATCTGTGTATCAGTCGTACAGTTTATTTTTTATTTTTTATATTGAAAGTAGAAAAATGAGAAAACGGTTCCTTTTTAGTGTTTTTAATTTTGCCCAAAAACGACACAGTTTGATCTCCGGCTGATAAATCAGAGGAAAGGGGCGTTTCATTCCCGCCCGCGTGTAGAAATCCAATATTCAAGCCGTTATTAATGTTTCTACCTGAGAACGAAACACGAAAAATCAAAATTAATTCTTGTTTTTCATTTTGAAAAAAAAAAAAAGAATACTTTTTATACTTTCAATATTAAATAAAAAAATGAGTGAACGAATGATACACAGATTAGGGATTTATTGATAAGGGGATTCAATATACAGTTTGTACAGTATAAAAATCAATATTTCTATGGAAAATCCCCATAAAACATGGAAACCTAACGTGTGTGTGTGTGTGTGTCTGTGTGAGTGCTTAATGTATTTGTAAACATTTTAAGGAGTGTGTGTGTGTGCTTAAAGTATTTGTAAACATTTTAAGGAGTGTGTGTGTGTGTGTGTGTTAGGTCTGGAGAGAAAAAAAAAAATTCTCCAAACTATCACGATTTTTTTTGTTTACGATCTGAAATGTATTATTTTTATTCCAGAATCAATATTGATTCAATTGAAATGGCTTTATTTTCTTCCTTGCTTATAGCCGAGGTTGACAGAAGTTAGCCACTCTTGCTCCAACAGAGGCTGAAGCGTGTGGTTATCTATGAGTGTCGTAATATCCCTGTCTAGTGGACGTGTGGAAGCGGCGTGAGACTGAATCAGTGTTAAACCCAGAGCCTTTGTCACTATTATAGAGACTTTTCAGACCCCTTTAGTGATTTTTGTTTTTAAAAGCGACTAGCGACAAATCTAGCGTCTCTCTGGTCAAACCTCAGTGACCCCCAAATGCTGTCAGTGGTGCGAGCGCGAGCTCTTGCTCTCTCCCTGCCGTCTCTCTCTCTCGCTCTAACATATGTGGAAACAAACAAGTCTTATCTGGCTAGAACATGACATAAGCCTATAACACGCTCTCACATGTTTATTTTTTAGCATTTTTGGGAGGAGTAAAATGTACATATGTGGATTCAACAACCAGATGCATTTACACTTGTCCAGTTTGGTCTGGAACGGTCTCAGACCTCCTCCTGAAGTGGTTTGAGCGATCGGATCCGTCTGGAATGTGTTTCGCAGGGCATTTACACCTGGTCTCTTCACGATCGGATAGCTATCCCATCACAGAAAACGCTTGAAGTGGCCAGGTGTGAACAGCCCCTTAGGGAAGGCGTTAGCTACTTTCCTCTGAACATAGTTGTCAACACTGGACTGAGTCACTGAAAGCCCTCGCGCTGCTCATATACTGAAAGAGAGACGAGACATTTATCCCAATTATTTGTATACAGTCTAATAATAATAATATAATCTAGTAATACTGATTCATACATTAACTACAGCTTATATACTGTTATATACTATACATTAACTATAAACTAATAGTTTGCGAATGATTTATAAGCGCTGTGTTACTGTACACTTGTGATAAAGTGTCACCATTATTTCAAACTGGTCGCATTAAGTGTAATTGTTCCTTTTGTATGTGATGGAGTGATTCTTCTTTCTCAAAAATAACACAAAATAAACAAAGTAAAGATGAATTTGACTGATAGCATTATTATTATTTTTAACCCCGGATGGGGCTTACGCCACACATATATTGTACACACTATCTACATATTAATCCTTATTCACTCAGAGTCTTTATGGTAGAGATGATCTTACCTCAGTGTCTCCAGTTTACAGAGAGGATTCGCCAGTAGAGCAGAAAGATGCTTTATTCCTGAGTCTCCTAGTTTATTCACAGACAGATCCAGATGTCTCAGGTGTGAGGGGTTTGATCTCAGAGCTGAAGCCAGAGCAACACAACCTTCATCTGTGACTCCACAACCACTCAACCTGTAGAGAACAATGACACACATTAAGCCTATATCCAGAGATAAACACAACACTTAAACTATAAATAACATAATGCTGTCAATATGAAATATATACAAATACTCATTAGTTCAAGTTGTTCAAATACATCAGTTATGATTAGGGGATTGAATATACAGTTTGTACAGTATAAAAATCATTTCTATGGAAAGTCCCCATAAAACATGGAAAACGTGTGTGTGTGTGTTTGTGTGCTTAATGTATTTGTAAACATTTAAAGGAACGTGTGTGTGTGTGTGTGTGTGTGTGTGCTTAATGTATTTGTAAACATTTAAAGGAACGTGTGTGTGTGTGTGTGTGTGCTTAATGTATTTGTAAACATTTAAAGGAACGTGTGTGTGTGTGTGTGTGTGTGTGTGTGCTTAATGTATTTGTAAACATTTAAAGGAACGTGTGTGTGTGTGTGTGTGTGCTTAATGTATTTGTAAACATTTAAAGGAACGTGTGTGTGTGTGTGTGTGTGTGTGTGTGTGTGTGTGTGTGTGTGTGTGTGTGTGCTTAATGTATTTGTAAACATTTAAAGGAATGTGTGTGTGTGTGTGTGTGTGTGTGTTAGGGCTGGGAGAAAAAAATTATTCACCAAACTATCGCAATTTTTTTGTTTACTGTTTTACGATCTTCTTCCAATTCGTCTGTCTATTAAACCTTTGACAAAATCATCGGTTGAATCATGCGTTAAAATAATGCATTTATCAATTACATTGTTTTGCCACTAGGTGGCGACAAGTGACTGTTAAAAAATGTATTTATTGAATTATTTATTGAAGAGAGTGTATTACTGTATGATGCTCCTGAAATAAAACTCAGAGATGTGATGAATTGTTTTTGTAAATATGACTCATCTTATTCATCATGTACAGTCTGTATAAGTGTATGATTTAACTTTTCTCCATAGTCTAGTGTTAAAAACAAATCACAATACATTGCAAAATTGAATCACAATATTGTAGAATCGCTATTCTTAAAAATCACAACACTTCTAGTATCTGTCAGGGTCTTGCTCTGGCAGCTTTGTCTGTGTTGTCTTTGTTTCATGTCTCTATGTTTGTGTTGTGCTTGAACGTATGGTTGTGTTTGTGTTGGCCATGTGCTCCTCTGTTCCTGCCTCCTTGTTTCCCTGTACCACGCCCTCTTGTCTAGTTGAGTCCTCGTTTGTCTGAGTGTTGTCATCTGTTCCTCATGTTCTCTGCTCCCTTGTTTCAGTCCTCGTTTACGTGAGTGTGTTCACCTGGTCCTTGTCTAAGTGTTCTCACCTGTTACTCTTGTTAACTCCCTTTATGTGTGTGCTCTTTCCCTCATGTGTTGCCAGTTCGTTAGATGTTGTACTACTGTGCTACATAGTTTGTTTCTTGTGACTAAAGTCTACAGTGTTTTATTTGTAGAAGTATTTTGTGCTTTAGTTCTGCCATCGGTCCTGTCTGTCTTGTCTTCTGTGTCTCTAGTTCCAGTCCTGCTAGCAGAGTGTCCCTGACTGCTTACACTCTTGGCTTTGGAGGAAGCCTGTGCTGAGCCTGAGATCCCTGAGTGCCTTGCTGGAGTACTTACAAGTTCCTGTCTGGCTACTGCTAGTATTCTGAGGTCTCATTCTGCTCTGCCATTTCTACTCTCCGGCTTCCAGTCATCTTGCTAGTTACAAGTGCTGCTCGGCTAGTTACTACGGCTGTCATTGTGTCTCATCCCTGCCTATTGTCTGGACTGTTCACCTCTCCCACCACATCCAGTCTTCTGTCTGCTGTTTGTCAATAAACCTGTTAACACTCGTTCTGCATTTGAGTCCTCCTTCATAGACCCGTGACAGTATCGGCACCCAATTATTTGTTTATAGTCTAATAATAATAATAATAATACAATCTAGTAATAATTAAACAACAGCTTATATACTATTCATGAACTATAAACTAATAGTTTGCGGATGATTTGTAAGCGCTGTGTTACTGTATACTTGTGATAAAGTGTCACCATTATTTCAAAATGGTCGCATTAAGTGTAATTGTTCCTTTTGTATGTGATGGAGTGATTCTTCTTTCTCAAAAATAACACAAAATAAACAAAGTAAAGATGAATTTGACTGATAGCATTATTATTATTTTTAACCCCGGATGGGGCTTACGCCACACATATATTGTACACACTATCTACTAGGGGTGTGACGAGACGCTTATCTCACGAGAACGAGACGAGACGAGATTTTTGCACAATTTTTCAGAAATCCTCAATGACGAAATTCATGACTGGAAAAATTGTATGCAGGTGCATTTTTCAATGTTTTAACTAATAATCTTCTAATGCATGTCATTTCAGGTCTACTTTATGAGTATGAATTATCAAAAGCATTGAAAGAAAACAATATACAAGCACTGTAAAGGGTTTTTATTGACTGGCTTTTCTCCTGTATGATTTCACATTAGTCTCTTCAGACCTTACTGTACATTTAAGAGCTTTCAGAACTTCTGATTGAGGCTGTGTGTGACCTCCTAACTGAACTCCTTAACACACATTTAACAGAGAAATAAAAACAGTATAAATAACAAAAATAAATAACAGTTTTCTCTTAGTCTTATTAAGTGCAAACAATAAGTGCAAGTGCAACCATAATCAAAGTTAGCACACAGACTCTTTATAATTGTTGTGAAATTGCGGTTTTATTTTGCACCAGCAGTTATAGGTATAGGTAGAGAGAAACGAGGCTGGTGTGTTTGTCTCTACAGTTGTTCTTGCGTTCCCATTATAAGTTCAGAAACGGAGCCTCAATTGTCTGTTGTCCTTTATACGTTACAGTACTCTCTCAATATTCACAGTGCAAACTGAGACCATAGCCGCAAATAAACAGTCCAGAGATGGGTATTGGGAGACAGACTATTGTATGTATATGCAGCCTAATTTGTGCGCAATGCACATCAGGGAGCTTGTGTTTTACCCTTCACTTTCAAATTCGTGACCGCGCGTACTCTGTGTATAGACGAATCCGGCGAAACTACCGGAAGTAAGCGGGCGCCATAACTGAGCTGTTGCTGGGTAGCGTTGCGCCATTGCCTCCTATTGTTTTAGTTGCAACTTGCGTCCACTGGAATAAACAGCCCGCGATTTACGACTGTCACTAACGTTACAACTTTTATAATGTCGAGTGGGAAAACATGTTCCGGTTTAAATTGTTTCAATGGCGGCAGTAAAGGGCGCATTGGGGCAGTGACGTTAGTAACATTACTGTTATGTCTGTTGTTAATGTTTGATTTGCTTGACTGTGACAGAATTTTTTTAAAATAACAAATTAAACTAACAAATTAAATTAAATATAATGCAGTTTTTGTTATAATAACAATTATTTAATGACATAAGTAAAAAATATAATAAATATGTAATATAGTGCTCAGCAAAATCTCCTCTCTAGCTATTTTTTCTATTCAATTAACATGCTATGGTCATTAAATGGCTTTCCTGAGCTAAATGTAACGTTATGTGACATAATTGTTCTCCTGCTGTTATATTGACCGCTTTCCATGGTTTAAAAACACTAATTGGTCGATATTATGAATACTTTCTACCTGTACCTTACCCTTGCCTTTTGCAATGTGAAAATGAGATAAATAATGGACACAAATGAAAAACATGAATTCGTTTATTTGATGTCATTCATTTATTTATTGTTGCCAAATGGACAGATCTTTTTATAGTTTCCTCGTTAGCTAACGTTAGCCTAGCTAGCTTGCCAAGCTATTTTCATAAATAATCTGTAAGATCGTTTGTACCTTCATCTGTGACTGGAGGCCACTGTCTAACATCATCAACCCAACAAGTCATTCTGCCTGGCTGTAGCTGTCATCGAGGGTGCGTTATCACGGAGGTTTGTTTACATACCGCTAACAGCTCAGTAATGGCGTCGCCACAAGATGGCAGCCTACACAGAACGCTCGTCGGATTCGTGTATAGGGAGCAGCGGTGCTGAGCGCACACTCTACAAGATTAGACATGTATCAGACGTTAGTCTATGTTGCGCAACGAATCCTCCGCCATCGTCACGCGATCAGTGAACTGTGATTCGTGCGGCACTGATTGCAACGGCAACTCGCGCTGGATGAGCAGAGCAGACTTTTACATTAGTTTATAATGTTTTTTTTTTTTTTTATAAAAACAACAAAACGATAGTTTAGGCGAATGTGAGTGTAGCGGTGGAATATTCTATGGTAATCTCACGTTCAGTCATGGCCATATCGCGAGACAGCTTTTCACTCGACGAGATCTCGTCACACCCCTACTATCTACATATTAATCCTTATTCACTCAGAGTCTTTATGGTAGAGATGATCTTACCTCAGTGTCTCCAGTTTACAGAGAGGATTCGCCAGTAGAGCAGAAAGATGCTTTATTCCTGAGTCTCCTAGTTTATTCACAGACAGATGCAGTTCTCTCAGGTGTGAGGGGTTTGATCTCAGAGCTGAAGCCAGAGCAACACAACCTTCATCTGTGACTCCACAATCCCACAACCTGTAGAGAACAATGACACACATTAAGCCTTTATCCAGAGATAAACACAACACTTAAACTATAAATAACACAATGCTGTCAATATGAAATATATACAAATACTCATTAGTTCATGTTGTTCAAATACATCAGTTATGATTAGGGGATTGAATATACAGTTTGTACAGTATAAAAATCACTTCTATGGAAAGTCCCCATAAAACATGGAAAACGTGTGTGTGTGTGTGTGTGTGTGTGTGTTTGTGTGCTTAATGTATTTGTAAACATTTAAAGGAACGTGTGTGTGTGTGTGTGTGTGCTTAATGTATTTGTAAACATTTAAAGGAACGTGTGTGTGTGTGTGTGTGTGTTTGTGTGCTTAATGTATTTGTAAACATTTAAAGGAACGTGTGTGTGTGTGTGTGTGTGTGTGTTTGTGTGCTTAATGTATTTGTAAACATTTAAAGGAATGTGTGTGTGTGTGTGTGTGTTTGCTTAATGTATTTGTAAACATTTAAAGGAATGTGTGTGTGTGTGTGTTAGGGCTGGGAGAAAAAAATATTCACCAAACTATCGCAATTTTTTTGTTTACTGTTTTACGATCTTCTTCCAATTCGTCTGTCTATTAAACCTTTGACAAAATCATCGGTTGAATCATGCGTTAAAATAATGCATTTATCAATTACATTGTTTTGCCACTAGGTGGCGACAAGTGACTGTTAAAAAATGTATTTATTGAATTATTTATTCAAGAGAGTGTATTACTGTATGATGCTCCTGAAATAAAACTGAGTGATGTGATGAATTGTTTTTATAAATATGACTCATCTTATTCATCATGTACAGTCTGTATAAGTGTATGATTTAACTTTTCTCCATAGTCTAGTGTTAAAAACAAACCACAATACATTGCAATATCGAATCACAATATTGTAGAATCGCTATTCTTAAAAATCACAACACTTATAGTATCGGCACCCAATTATTTGTATATAGTCTAATAATAATAATAATAATACAATCTATTAATAATTAATTTAACAACAGCTTATATACTATTCGTGAACTATAAACTAATAGTTTGCAAATGATTTGTAAGCGCTGTGTTACTGTATACTTGTGATAAAGTGTCACCATTATTTCAAACTGGTCGCATTAAGTGTAATTGTTCCTTTTGTATGTGATGGAGTGATTCTTCTTTCTCAAAAATAACACAAAATAAACAAAGTAAAGATGAATTTGACTGATAGGATTATTATTATTTTTTTCTTTATATATAGCCTAGTGAAGCGATAAGCGCGCTCCGCCCCATGTGCGCGTGTAACTGAAGAGTGCGCTACTGCAGTGTAGAGGCTGACAGGACAGGAAAGCCGTTTTTCTGAGGTGAGAGTTTTTGTTTTAGCGTAGGCCTACACTTACGTCTCTGGGAGTTCCTATTGTGCTGGGTTCTCTGAAGTAGTCGTGATTCGCCTCTCACAACATAACATGCTCTAAACACACCACCCAGAATAATGTAAGTGGCTTTAATCGCGGCTTTGAACGATTACGTAATCGTGGCATCCATAATCGTAATCGCGATTAGAAGTTCGATTAATTGTGCAGCCCTACTGAGATGTAGATGTTCCTCTTCAGGGAGACTCTCACCGCTGTCTTCTACCGCCGGCAGGATCTGACGCTTCAAGCAGGAATCTGTCGCTGAACCGCCGGATGGGGCTTACGCCACACATATATTGTACACACTATCTACATATTAATCCTTATTCACTCAGAGTCTTTATGGTAGAGATGGTCTTACCACAGTCTCTCCAGTTTACAGAGAGGATTCTCCAGTAGATCAGAAAGATGCTTTATTCCTGAGTCTCCTAGTTTATTCTCAGACAGACTCAGATCTCTCAGGTGTGAGGGGTTTGATCTCAGAGCTGAAGCCAGAGCAACACAACCTTCATCTGTGACTCCACAATCCCTCAACCTGTAGAGAACAATGACACACATTAAGCCTCTGGTTTTCTTCAGGGTCTTTTTAACCCGCAAATGACTTTTGCTCAAATAATTCTCTTTGTCCAAATGGTATGAAACTTTCTACGGCTCTCAACACTTTCTAGATCTAAAAAAAAAATATATAAAAAAATTGTAATGATTTCTGTTTTTATGTTAGCGTGAAAGATCTCAATAAATAAACTGTCTGCACACTCAAATCCTTAGAGCAAATTTAATAGACCAAGCTTTCGGTCAAAAGACCATCCTCAGGGCATGTCTTTTGTCTTGTGTGTCTGAAACCTTGAAGATCGTGAGTGCGGTGTAACTCCTTCAAAATGTTAGCGTGAAAAAAATAGTGACACTAGTTGTCTTCGGGTCCCTGGAGACCCCGCATAGTAAATATACAAAATTCATCATCAAAATCAGAAACAACGCAGAACACACAGACAGAAATATATACATTTTACATTTGTAATACATTTTTGAGACTATAAAAACTGTTCTCTTATCATTTGTAAAATAAAATCATCCAAAATGTAGAAACATAACAAAAATAAATTGGTGACACTGACACATTGAAAATGTGCACACACACACACACACACACACACACACACACACACACACACACACACACACACACACACACACACACACACACACACTCACACAGGAATACATTTGTAAGGCTATGAAAAACTAATTTGTTATTGCTGTTCATGTTCATGTCATGTATTTTTACTCAATATGTAATTAATATAACTGTTCATTTCTAATAATTTTTGTTCTGTTAGTTAGTAACTGAAATGTTGATTAAAATTTTAGAATTATATTAACCCTTGTGTTCTGTTCGATTTCTGTGTACACCCCTTATGGACCGGGTCAAATTGACCCTAATTGGACTCAATACAATTCCTCAAAAATCACACTATGAAAAACAACAAAGATTTAGATACAAACTGTAAACTTTTAATATCAACATTTGTCAAACATTACAAAAACATTATATCTGAAAATATGATTTATGAAAATGTTTTTAAAACATTTTTTAAAACAGTTTTGTTTTGACAAAATTGAAAAATAAACAGTATACTGATTTTTTTTTTTTTTTTTTTTTTTTTACATTTTATGCTTTGAACATCGTAACTGAACAAAAAAATTGCTGTATAATGAAAATTTTTCATTTTCCTAAGTTAACTTTCCATAGTTTCCTAAGACCTATTTTCCTAGTTTCATTATTCACTCACTGGGAAGTGAGAAACCAAACATAACAAAAACATACAACAAATAAATGTTTTTTATTTATTTTTGGCTCTGTAAAGCTGCCTTTGAAAATCCTACATAAAAGTTTTGGTTAAAAACTAGGTATATAGATATTTTGAATATTGAAATGAGAGCTTATTTTACTATCTGTGTCTGACAAAGATTTTCATCTGTAATTTGCAAATAATTCTGAACACTGTAATTTTAGCTTTTTCAAGTGTGTTTGGTTAGGGTTAGAGCACTTTTAGATGCACTTGCACGTTAGAACTGGAGTTGAAGTGCCCTGACATACAGAAAATAAATGTTTTTATTTTGTGTCTGTACAGTTGCTTTTGAATGGCTGTCTATGAGGGTCAAATTGACCCACGAACATCATGAACGTAACAGTAATTTTGTTTGTATATGTCAAAACACATCAGCATGTTGAAACTTTGCATGCATGTTCATCATGATAAATGAGAAAAAGTCACAAAATATCAAGAAAAAAAACAAAGGTTAACCAGTATTTCCAACAACTTGAAAATCGAAACGGGTAAAATTGACCCGCAACATAACACAAGGGTTAAAAACAGACGATTGAAATAAAGGATAAAATCTAAAAATGTATCTTTGTAACATTGTTCAGGTTTGATTCTAATCATAACATTATTGAAAAGCATTTTTCAGTACAAAAATGCTAAACTTTGACAAAATTGTAATTTATTTTTGTTATAATTGTGATTTTATAATATTTAGGTATGAATACAACTGAATCCAACTTGTGAAAAGATATATTTAGTTAGTCGAATAGCAAATAGTGGAACTCTATAGCCATCTAGTGGTTAAGAAAAAATGGGCACAAATCTTACATTAAACCATATAAAGTTATCAATGTTATCCCCATGAATGAAAGTCAGAAATCTGGGTCTTTTATAAAGTGAATTTTACATAAAATGCTGTTTTTTTGTAAAAAAGCCTATTTAAATATATATATATATATATATATATTAGTGCTGGGCAAGTTAACGCGTTATTAATTAATGCCGACAATTTTTTTATCGCGCGTTAACGCAGAGTTTTTTTTTTTCTTTTTTTTTTTGAAAGTCCGTTGCTCACTGGCTCTGAATACACATAGGCCTACAGTCAAACCATGATCACAGGAGGGGTGGGATGTTGGTCAGCCAGCAAATAACCCACCCAAACCAGCAGTGGAGAGGCTTTGGCAGGTTCTCTCAGGTGAACAGAAAGGGAGACAGCGCTCCGCGAGTGAATGACAGGCGCTCTATGGATAGTAACCATGGAAACGGCTTCTGTGCGCTATGCAACTGTAGCCTTTTTAACTTAAATTAAAATTATACATAACTTTACCTGATAGGCCTGCGTTTAGTTTAGCGGGGATGCTCTGCCATGTGAATTCCCTCCTGTTGTGAATTCCCTCCCTCCTATTTAGATTCTGGAAACTCACAAACAGCGAGCCGAGGATCAGTCTCTCTTCCAATGATTTGTGCTGCGCGTCGTGTACAAAAAAGTTAAACAATTCAACTTCGGCAACGCGCGTGCGTGAGGCGAGCATGACCGCAACAGTTTCACAGGAACGCACCCGCTTGTCGCTGCACCTGTGCTCGACCACTTCACCTCACTCTAGGCTGAATGATTTATACTTCTGTGTCGGACTTACGCCGGAGCCTCTACGCTATAGACTACGCGTTGGTTTTCATTTATATATCTGCGTCGTTGTAATCGTCGCAATTACACATGCAGAGGGAGAGTGTGAAACCCGGGGAGCGGTTCTAGCAATCACAGCGCTTGCGGTACGCGTAGAATTGACGTTACATTTTTGGAGAGATGCACGTCAGGGTACGCGCGCTACACAGCTACGGCGTGAGTTCGACGCAGAAGTATAAATTGGGCTTTACCTCTGTTTAATGTAATCTTACGTGGGAAACCATGGCATGCCATGACCAAACCTAAGCTGCTATCAGAGAAGTAACATTGGTCGACTTATATCAGTAGTAGTGATCATGACCCTTTGACTAGACTGTTTCTGCTGCTCCCTGATACAAGATACCTGTTCAGAAAAAAACACACAAGAAAACAGGACTCGTTTTAACCAGCTAGATAAAAGGTAATGCCCTGGCAGTGGCAAATAGCTTTGTTTAAATATTTGATTTGATTACATTAATGTTTAAGTTGAGATTTACAAGAAATATTTTATTGATACTGTGTAAAGGGAATACTGCTGGTATAAAAGCACCTTATTTGTTTAAAGTTTTTGCAAACCACATGTTATTGCACTTTTGTAGCAGTACATTTAAATCAAAAGTGCGCAAAACACTACTTTAGAATTCATTATTCAATTTTGCGCATAACAACGCGATTAATCGCGATTAATCATGATTAATCACAAGAAGATCATGCGATTAATCGTGATAAAAATTTTTTATCGTTGCCCAGCACTAGTAAAAATACAAAATCAGAAACAACGCAGAACACACAGACAGAAATATATACATATTAATATATATATATACGTATAAAAACTGTTCTCTTATCATTTGTAAAATAAAATCATCCAAAATGCAGAAACATAACAAAAATAAATTGGTGACACTGACACATTGAAAATGTGCACACACACACACACACACACACACACACACACACACACACACACACACACACACACACACACACACACACACACACACACACACACACACACACACACACACACACACACACACACACACACACACACACACACTCACACTCACACACAAAGGAATACATTTGTAAGGCTATGAAAAACTAATTTGTTATTGCTGTTCATGTTCATGTCATGTATTTTTACTCAATATGTAATTAATATAACTGTTCATTTCTGTTAATTTTTGTTCTGTTAGTTAGTAACTGAAATGTTGATTAAAATTTTTGAATTATATTAAAAACAGACGATTGAAATAAAGGATAAAATCTAAAAATGTATCTTTGTAACATTGTTCAGGTTTGAATCTAATCATAACATTATTGAAAAAAAAATTTCAGTACAAAAATGCTAAACTTTGACAAAAGTATTTTATTTTTGTTATAATTGTGATTTTATAATATTTAGGTATGAATCCAACTGAATCCAACTTGTGAAAAGATATATTTAGTTAGTCGAATAGCAAATAGTGGAGCTCAATAGCCATCTAGTGGTTAAAATTATAATTTTTTATTTTAAAACTGCATTTTCCAAAAAAATGGGCACAAATCTTACATTAAACCATATAAAGTTATCCATGTTATCCCCATGAATGAAAGTCAGAAATCTGGGTCTTTTATAAAGTGAATTTTACATAAAATGCTGTTTTTTTGTAAAAAGCCTATTTAAATAAATATTTATTTATAGAAATTTAAAAATATATAAAAAGTTACAGTAAAATTATATTTGTAAAAAACAAAAAAAAAACAAAAAACTATTATTGTGTTACAAAATTAAATGTTATTGTCTGGGGTCCCTGGAGACCCCAAAGATAACTAGTGTCGGCCCCAAATGAAGATAACACAAGGGTTAACCCTTTATCCAGAGATAAATATAACACTTAAACAATAAATAACATAATGCTGTCAACATGAAATGTATAGAAATACTCAATAGTTCACTTTGTTAAAATACATCAGTTATGATTAGGGGATTGAATATACAGTTTGTACAGATTAAAAATCAGTATTTCTATGGAAAGTCCCCATAAAACATGGAAACCCAGCTTGCTCCAACAGAGGCTGAAGCGTGTGGTTATCTATGAGTGTCGTAATATCCCTGTCTAGTGGACGTGTGGAAGCGGCGTGAGACTGAAGCACTGAAAGCCCTCGCGCTGCTCATATGCTGAGAGAGAGATAAGACAGTAGAGCTGACCGATTCAGCTTTACAATACTGTGATCTCCATTCACACACACACACCATCTTCTTACAATTCCTCTATTAAACCTTTGACTAAATCACATCGCAACACTTTACATCTGTGTTGGCGCTGCCGCTGACCCAGAGAGAGTTGGCATGAAACAGCTTAAATAGAAGTAATGGGATAAAAGTTTAAAGTTCAGATATAAACACTGATCTAGCTTTTGATAGAAACAACTGAAGGCACTCTCTGTAATCTCAATGAGGTCTGAAAAATGAAATGCCTGATATCACAGCGCTGATAAGCACAGCTCCTCAAAACTCTCCACTGACTTTATCAAGCCCACGGCTTTTAGTTTTTGGGTGGTTTGTAAAACCCTCAACACAGAGGCTTTATCCATTTGCAGATATTCCTCTGTTTTCAAACTAAAATAAAAATCTCTACTAATTTCATCAAAATCGTGTGTATCAAATCGCCTATAAAATCCTGAGCTTCATTCTCTCTCTCTCGCACAGCTCTCTCTCTCATCAGTAGCCATAGCAGCTCCGGAGCCGGTTCTGATCCAGGGTCAGTTTACTCCAGAGGTGTTCAGCGCATGCGTCTCTATTGATGAGGCTCCAGCGGGCCTGACACTTATATCTATATAAAGCGCTGTTACAACAAGCTAATGTTCAGTTTATTATAATATATAGCTAATGCTCATCTCATAAACATGAATTAAAGATTTTAAAATGATTGCAAAATCACCAAATAGGAGGCGATATGCACTATGTAAATCAGCATTTAACAAAAGAAGAAAGTAGTCGTATGGCGCGCTTTTTCTCAGCGTCTGTTTCCATGGAGACTCGTGGATTCGTCTCTGTTGAGAAGGTCTGGTGTGTGAACCATGAAATTAAACAATAAAACCAAATAATGTGGTTTAATCAAGCAAGAGTTCAGGGTATGTTTGAGGGTAAGATAAGCTTGCTTTCTGGAACACACCCCAGGACACAGGCAGATCTCCAAACCAGGAATAGCAGAAAACAAGGACAACGCTCAGTAATGCCAGGAACTCTAGACAAGACTCTGCGCTGAGACAAACAACTGAACTGGGGAAATAGGCAGAGAGACTGAGGGATCATGAGTGCATATCATTTGTGCAATATCTCTTTTTTAAACAATGAATTAAACATATCAGCAAGTTTAACTGTTATTCTAAGAGATTATGGGAGGGAGAAAGATTATGTAAAACTGATCAAATGAAAAACATTAAAAACATCTGGTTTTCTTAACCTAAATAAACGTATTAACATTTTAATTAAATTAAAATAAATATTAAAAAGTCTAAATATAAATGTTCATTTGTTTAAATGTTAATTATAAATGCATATATTTGAAAATAAATTTCTCACAAATATCATAAAAACGGTTACGTAGATCATTAATCAGGTCAGATAGGTGGAGGGTTTAAAAGCTGAAGTGTGACACTCATATTATTTGTTAAAGCATTAATGTATAATGTTTAAGTAAGAACTGTTATAATGTTTTAGCAGTGATGCTTGTTCTCAGTGTTACTTACCCAGCGTATCTAGTTGCTGTAACCACAGGCATCAGCTTCTGGAGAACTTCATCTGCTGTGTTTTGGGGGACACTAATAGAAAATAAAAAATAAATAAGTTAATTAATAATGCTAACAATAATAATAATTCATAACATAAGTAAATAATACATTATACCTTCATAAATACCCTCAAATATGTTTTTAATTAAACACTGCTTTATAAAGGACGTGTGGAAAGTTGTTTAGTGTCTATAACTGTAGAAGCCTCGTATTCAGCAACACAGATTTGTTTCTCTTTCTCTTGTCAATGTCGCTTGTCAAGGTCTATTAGTCTACATTTACACTACAAGACTATTCTGACATATCAGATTTTGTCCTGTCAAATGCGTAAATTTTCATGAATCAAGAAGTATTTTGTGTTGAACAAGTTTTTGAAATGAGAAGTAAGCTAATTGTGATAAAGTCACATTAACTGGGGCAGCAGCACTGGCGCGCACACACACACACACACACACACAAGCACGCGTACACACACACACGCACACACACTCACACAAACACACAGACAGAAACACACACACATGTCTGGTCCACTATCTTTGTGGAGACTCTCCATAGGCGTAATGTTTTTTATACTGTACAAAGTAAACTGTATATTCTGTCCCCTTACACTAACACACAGACACACACACACACACACACACACACACACACACACACACACACACACACACACACACACACACACACACACACACACACTAACCCTACCCCTAAACCTACCCATCACACACACACACACACACACACACACACACACACTAACCCTACCCATCACAGAAAACTTTCTGCATTTTTACTGCATTTTTACATTTCCAAAAAACATCACTCATTAGGATTTATAATCATAATAATGCTTCACTCAAGGGGACCAAAAAATGTCCCCACAAGGACAAGGATTTCAGATCACCTTTGTGGGGACATTTGGTCACAATGTAATATAAACATGAGCACACACACACAGACACTCAGACACACACACACAGACAGACAGACAGACAGACACACACACACACACACACACACACACACACACACACTCAGACACACGCAGACAGACAGACACACACACACACAGACAGACAGACAAACACACACACACACACACACAGACAGACACTCACACACACACACACACACACACACACACACACACACACACACACACACACAGACACTCAGACACACACACACACACACACACACACAGAGACACAAACACACACACACACTAGTAGTGGGAAGTTTGGGTCATTTTACTGACTCTGATCTTTGAATCTCATTTAGCAAAATGAACGAATCTTTTTGTTCATTTCATAATTAAAACATCATGTTAAATGGCCCAATATATTTAGTACGGAAATGTTGATTACAATTGAAAAAATAACAATAAACTATAGGGTAATGCAGCCAAAGCCAAATGATAAGAAACGGAAACGTGTAATTGATTGATGAGTCGGGTCTTAAGTTCAGGCTATGGCGTTCTGTTAGTTCCCCTCGCCTCCTGATCCGAGACGCTCTTTCTTTTGCAACTTCAAATGCATCACGTCTGTTCCCGCCTCTCGTGTCTTCGGGTTCGGACTTCGAGACGTTACGTTAGTTCAGTCGACTCGTCAGTGTCTGATCGGGGCCGTGTGACACAGACATGATATAGAGATAGACGCTCTATTGGCCGCTGGGCGCCAGAAATGCGGCCGCCATCTTTAACCGCTCATACTCCTAGTTGCGTTGTGTAGCAGCAGTTAAGATGCCAGAGCACTGTGCAGGAGTGATGGCCATCTCAAAACACTGCTTCATGAAGCTTCCAAGCCTTTACAGATCGTGTGTTCTGAATCAATGGTTCGGAGCGCGTATCAAACTGCCAGAGTCACGTGATTTCAGGAAACGAGGCTTCATTACGTCACAGCTGTTTCGGGACACTTTTGAATGTCAATGTTTCGGGGGGCGGGCCAAGATGGCGACCTGGGTAGACGCTTTCCTGTGAGCTCGTGAATTTTTCAAAGTACCAAACTTTTAGAATTATCCTAATGGACTCAAAGATCGTTTTCTGAGAAGTGACTTGTTGCCTTTGTATTTTATGCACGGACAGTAGGAATATTTAACCTAAAAAAGAGAAAAAAGTGAAGTTCTTCCGTCGTCGCGTTATGAAACAGTGAACCGGCTAACGGTTAGCTTATAAAAGAGGAGTTAGCAACGTGACAGATTAGCCCTGAAAATATGGCCAAAAAAGAAGCAAGACGCAAGGGAGGACTGATAATGGACCTGGAGTCTGATGCTTTCCCAAACTTATGTTCACCTCTTCCTGAAACCCCTCTGAATAGCCCCAGTCCAAAGAAGGTCCGCACTGAAATTTCGAAGAAAGGAGCGGAAAATGTGTCCAATGCTGATATCCTGAATGCTATTCACGGACTGAATGACCGATTCTCCAAGTTTGAAGAAATGGTGAACAAGAACACGGCGGAGATTGTTGTCATGCAGGAGCATATGAAAGACCTTGGGATGCATTGTTAGGCGACAGATGACATCGTGAAGAAGCTGAACGAGCGAGCGACTGCAATTCAGGAGCGGCAGGAGGAGGCTGAGAGATATAGCCGACGATGGAATCTCCGTCTGCTTAATCTCCCGGAATACAGCAACGAAGATGTGAGAAAGGAGGTGCTGGAAATAATCGCCCAGATCATTCCAGAAGAAAAGTCCAGACTTGAGTTCCTGGTAGACACTGTACACAGAGTGGGGAGAAATAAAGATGACAACAAACCACGTCCCATTATCATGCAATTCACCATGCGCACTTTCCGACACAAAGTATGGAGAGCCTCCCTCAACTCCGATGTGTTGAAAAAGAAAAATCTACGGATGGCAGAGGACCTCACTTACACGGAGAGACAGTGCAGGAACAAACTCTGGCCAATGGTTAAACAAGCCCGTGACGAAGGGAAGAAGACCAAATGGATCGGCCCGGTGGCCATCATTGATGGTGTAAGACATACAGTTTAAGAATTAATTAGTTGAATAATAAGGTGATCTTAAGTTAAGTTGATTGCTAAGTAATATTAATAAGATCCCTTAACTACCTCAAGCTAACCCAGGTTATTGTTCTTAAGGAACAATGGCTAATTTAAGTTTACATGTTTGATTAGATGTATTGTTTTACCGGGAATATGTTCATACCTTGGGTTAAGTTCTCCTACTAAGGCATTTATTGTCTACTGTATAGCACTATCATATTGATGTGATTACCTATGTTCGAAATTAGCATACTGCACTACGAGTACTAGTAGTTAAATAACCTATTTCTACAGTGGCACAGTTACTTGCTTAATTAAGCAATTTATTCACTTCTTTATATTAAAAAGAGAAAGAAATGAGTCTTCAATTTCATAAGGTACTCAATATTTAGAGTTCTTGTTTGAGAGTATCTACTTGTGTATCTATATCTCAACACTTTACAAGTTCCTGTTTATTTACAGACTTCTAGTTCACTTTATTTTATTTTTCTATGACAGACTTCCACTTCAGTTCCTTAAAAATAATATCCCTTAATGTTAGAGGTATCCGTGACAGCACCAAAAGAAAATCTATTTTTATTTTTTGTAGACGAAAAAATGCAGATTTAATCCTTTTACAAGAGACTCACTCAAGTGAAAATGATGTGAAATTTTGGAAAGCACAATGGGGTGATCAGTGTTATTTCTGTCATGCCTCTCAACAATCTGCTGGTGTAGCTATTCTCCTCAACAAATTTAAAGGTATTATTATTGAATCATTATTTTCAGATGAGGGTAGATGGATTATTTTAGTTTTCAAACTGGATAACACCATTTTTATAGTTTGTAACTTATATAATCATAACAACACAGCTCTAGCCAAAACAATGTGTATACAATTGTGTAAGAAACTTGAAGCTCTTAAACTGAAGTATAAAGAAGCACAATTGATTATTGGGGGAGATTATAATGATGCTCCAGATGATCTCTTAGATCGATTACCGATGAGAACAGTTCAACATTCACGATTTAAAAGCATTGCATATATTTGTGAACAACTTTCGGTTGTAGATGTATGGCGATATTTAAATTCTGATACAAAAGAATTTACTTGGAGTAATGCGAATAGATCTCTACAATCCAGAATTGACTTGTGGCTTATATCACCTTCTTGCACACAATTTGTTTCAGAAGCATCTCACGATTTTGCTCCCTTATCTGATCATAGATTGATTAAAATTCATTTAATAGGCACTAAACAAAATGAAAAACAATCTTCGTGGTTTCTGGAAACTAAATAATGACTTATTAAATGATGAAATATTTTGTGTTGATGTTAAAAGAACAGCGAATCAGATATTTAGTGATCCTAAAATGAATCATACACAAAAATGGGAATACTTTAAATTTAAGATAAGAGAAAAAGCAATGAGACGGAGTAAAGAAATAAAAAATAATAACGCTTCAAAAGAAATTAGTATCATGAACGAACTAAATACATTATTGAAGAAAGATAATCTATTAGAGGAAGAAGAAATTAAATTGAAGAAACTAAAAGAAGAAATAGATCATACATATATTAATATGGCTAAAGGAGCCTTCATAAGGTCAAGAGCAAAATGGTTGGAATTAGGCGAAAAGAACTCTAGCTACTTTTTTGCCCTAGAGAAACGAAATCAAAAAAGAAACAATATCTCTGCACTCAAGATTGATGATGTCATAACCACTAATCATTTAGACATTTCAAAATATGTTTATTCATTCTACAGTAACATATACAAATCAAATTCCCAAATCAATGATTGTGATAAGTTTATTGAATCAATTAAAAAATATACACCAACCATTTCAGAGCCCTTCAAAACTAATTGTGAACGACCCATCACAAAATCAGAAATATCAGAAGCAATTCAATCAATGAAAAAAGGAAAATCTCCAGGCAACGACGGCCTCTCGGTTGAATTCTATTTACATTTTTGGAATATTATTGTGGATCCTTTATTGGAATTATTTAAGGAATGTCAAGATAGGAAAGAAATGTCAACAAGTATGAAACAGGGTATTATAACGCTAATCCCTAAACCGGAAAAAGACCACCTTATGATAGAAAATTGGAGACCTATTACGCTCCTAAATATAGATTACAAAATTATCTCATTGGTATATGCTAAAAGGTTAAAAAAAGATCTTGGAGAAATTATCGCCGAAACTCAAACTGGATTTATGTCCAACCGTCATATTAGTTCCAACATAAGGCTTGTTCTTGACTTATTAGACTACTCTGAAAACATTGATAATGACTCCCTTATAGTTTTTCTTGATTTTTACAAGGCTTTTGATACGGTGGAATATCATTTTTTGTTTAAAGCACTTCAATCCTTTGGTTTTGGTCAAAATTTTATTTCAACAATTGAAATGTTTTATAAAAATATTGACAGTTGTGTCATACTTTATCCAAACACTACCAAAAGATTTCCAGTGCTGAGATCCGTCCGTCAAGGCTGTCCGATTTCTCCCTTTTTATTTTTGATTGTTGTTGAATTGCTCTCATTACATATTTTAAAGAACCCAATAATTCAAGGTTTGTCTATTTTTGGAAAGGAAATTAAACTGACCCAACTAGCTGATGATACAGCATTATTCTTAAAGGACAAACATCAGATTGGAAAAGCTGTAGCATTAATAGACGAATTCTCAGCTGCTTCTGGACTAAAATTGAATAAATCTAAATGCGAAATTTTATGTCTGTTTGAAACAAACGATAAAACCATATATAATATGCCTGTTAAAAATTGTATTAGATATCTCGGTGTTTTTGTTTGTAAGAATGTTATAGAGCGCCAACGATTTAACTTCTCCCCCAAAATGAAAAAATCTAAAACTATATTGAACCTATGGCTTCAAAGAGAGTTATCAATCTTAGGTAGGGTCCTTTTGACTAAGGCTGAAGGAGTTTCTAGATTTGTGTATCCAGCACTTTCCCTTAATGTCTGTGATTCTACATGTAAAGAAATCAATGATATGTTTGTTAAATTTGTATGGAAGAATAAGCACCACCATTTGAAAAAAGCTATGCTTTCTGGTCCTAAAGCTAAAGGGGGTTTTGATCTATTAGATTTTGTGGATTTAAATTATACTTTTAAAGTTAAATGGTTAAAGGAATGCTTAAAAGCCCCAGATTCATTATGGAATTTTATTCCTCATAATATATTCAAGAAGGTTGGAGGTCTCAAGTTCTTACTGTCTTGTGATTACAGTATTTCTAAATTACCAGTTAAGATGTCGAAATTTCATCAACAAGCTCTGTTAGCCTGGAAGCTATGTTATTCACACAACTTTTCACCACATAAATCTATCATTTGGAACAATGAGTATATTATTAAAAGGAACAAATCATTGTATTTACAAAACTGGATAGATAATAATATCATCTACTTAAAAGACTTATTTAGTCCTAATGGTCAACTTCTTAGCTATGAAGACTTTCTTACACAGAAAACTTTCCCTGTAAAATTTAAAGAATTTAGCTCAGTAATTAACTCTATTCCCAGTGGAATATTAGAATTAATGAAAAGCTATGTAGAGCAAAATGTACAACGCATTACTCCTAACATTCTTTACATAAATGGTATTGACATTCTAAGCAAAAAATGTACTAATAAACATATCAGAGAATGTTTCTACAATGCCAAAAAAATAATACCTAGAGGGAAATTTTTCTGGAATGCTATTTTTATTAATATTAATTGGCAAAAGGCATGGCTTGTTCCTTTTAAATTTTGTGTCACAAATAAAATTTGAGAATTACATCTAAAAATATTACATAACATATACCCATCTAAGATGTACATTTCAAGATTTCTTGATATTGATAACAAATGTACTTTTTGTAAAAATGATCCTGAAAATGTAACCCACTTGTTTTATGGTTGTTCATACAGTATTGCATTTTGGAAAGAACTTGAGAATTATATATTATGTAAAACAAAACACAAAATCAACATTGAGGGGAAGAACATTATCACTTATTTTGAACACAAAGAAAAGAAACTATGTACTATAATAAACCTTTACATTTTGTTAGGCAAGTTTCATATCCATAAATGTAATTCCAGAATTCTTCACCATCATTCAAGTTGTTTTTGATAGAGGTGGATTTTTATTTTAAGTCTCTTAAATTAATTACAAACAAAAAATGCATATCAGTAATGAACATTCATTTAGAAAATTTTAATGGATAATATGTCACTAGAACTATTTTTGTCATGGGATACAAATCTGTCACAAGTTTATTTTTCTTTATTGGTAACTTGATTGTTTTTTAGTTTTTTTGTTATGTTTTTTGTTTTTTTATCTTTAATGCATTTATTGTTACTATTATATCGAATGTGAACTGGAAAGACTGAAATGTTGTTATATATATTTTTTTTAAACTAATAAAAAAATAAAAAAATAAAAAAATAAATAAAAAATGTCAATGTTTCAGCGCTGATGATCTCTGTCAACCCATGATCATGAGGAGGCGCTGAGAACCACTGAACACGTGTCTGTGGGGTTTACATCATCTCTGATCAGTTTTATACATTTGTAGACTATTTAATTAGACATTAGTATAATTAAAATGAATAATGGTAGTTCATAGTCTTTTTGGCCTGTTTAGCTGAGCCATTCATAGAACTAACAAAACAAACCCTGACAATTGATAAAAGAACATATATACACTTATATATAATCTTAATCATCTAATAATCTTATTAGATAATTAGATAATTGCATTTGAAATATTTTACTTTCAATAAAACATTTGCAATAGATTTGTAAAAGGGGTTATTATGCATGTTTGGCCCGGGTTATTGTTGCATTTACACTGTTCTGACCACTAGGGGTCACCGTGGAGACGGTGTCGGGGTGTTTCGAAGTGTTTCACGAAGCCTCGATCACTTTATGAAATAAATGCTTTTCTCCAAAACATGTTGGCCACAATTATTGGCACCCCTAGAATTTTACTCTACGAGTAAAATATAAGTATATTCCCATTAATGTTTACCTTTTTTAGCACACCAGGAGGACTGGGAACATGAAATTGTCCAGCCATGACTTCTGTTTCACAGGAGTTTAATATGAGGAAACACAAAGGCCAAATTCCCTTAATCCTCCATTACAATGAGTAAAACCAAAGAATATAGTTCTGATGTGCATCAAAAGATTGTTGAGCATCACAAAATAGAAAGTAAGTGTTACTTACCCAGCATTTCTGCCTCCAATTAAGCTCCTCAGGTCAAACCTCTGCAGTGTCTCCTCTGAGGACAACAACACAAACACTAAAGCTGACCACTGAGACGAGGAGAGTTTCACAGCACGTAATCCTCCAGACGTATGAGGTTCAGCTTCGTTCACTAGAGAAAGATCACCCAGTTCATTCAGACAGTGAAACAGATTGATGTATTTATCTGGAGAGGGATTCTCACTGATCTTCTCTTTAATATAGTCAACTGTTTTCTTATTGTTGTGAGAGCTGTTTGCTGTCTGTGTCTTTAGTTCTTGTAAGAGACTCTGATTAGACTTCACTGACAGACCCAGAAGGAAACGAAGGAAAAGGTCCAGATGCCCATTTCTACTGTGTAAAGCCTTATCCACAGCTCTCTGATGGAGATCAGATAGGGACACTTTGCCTCCATTAGTTGGTTTGGTAATCTGGTCAAACACATTGATGTTATTGTTGATAAAGGAGAGATGCACATATAGAGCTGCTAGATGTTCCTGAATGCTCAGATGAACAAAGCAGAAGACTTTCCCCTGACACAAGCCCAACTCCTCTCTGAAGATCTGAGTGCACAATCCTGAGTAAACTGATGCTTCTGCCACATCAATGCCACACTCGCTCAGGTCTTCCTCATAGAAGATCAGGTTGCCTTTCACAAGCTGCCGATACGCCAGTTCCCCCAGTTTGACAATCATGTCTTCATCTTTCACTTTCTTCTCATAGTCCTTCTCATGTTTGATGTTGGTCTGAATGAGCAGGAAGTGTGTGTACATCTGAGTGAGAGTCTTGGGAATCTCTCCTCTCTCTGCTCCACTGCACATCTCCTCTAGAACAGTGGCTGAGATCCAGCAGAACACTGGGATGTGGCACATAATAAAGAGGCTCCTTGAGGACTTCAGGTGTGAGATGATCCTGTGGGCCAGACTCTGATCACTGATTCTCTTCCTGAAGTATTCCTGCTTCTGTGTGTCACTGAAGCCTCGTACCTCTGTCACTCGATGGACACACTCAGAGGGGACGAGATCCGCTGCTGCTGGTCTGGAGGTGATCCAGATGAGAGACGAGGGAAGCAGATTCCCCACAATGAGGTTCGTCAGCAGCTCGTCCACTGAGGCGGATTCAGTCACATCACACAACCTCACATCGCTCTGAAAATCCAGACACAGACGACACTCATCCAGACCATCAAAGATGAACAGCACTTTATACTCATCACTGGATATGGCCATTTCTCTGCTTTCAGGGAAGAAGCGATGAAGAAGATCTGAGAGACTGAGTGTTTTGTCCTTCATCAAGTTGAGCTCTCTGAAAGCGAGTGGGAATATGAGCTGGACGTCCTGATTCTCTTTCCCTTCAGCCCAGTCCAGGATGAGCTTCTGCACAGAGACTGTTTTTCCAATGCCAGCGACTCCCTTTGTCAGCACAGTTCTGATGGGTTTGTCTTGTCCAGGTAAAGGTCTAAAGATGTCACTGCATTTGATCGGTGTGTCCTCTGTTTCTGCTCTCCTGGACTGTGTCTCAATCTGTCTCACCTCATGCTCATTATTGATCTCTCCACTTCCACTCTCTGTGATGTAGAGCTCTGTGTAGATCTCATTCAGGAGTGTTGGGTTTCCCTGCTTTGATATTCCCTCACACACACACTCACACTTCTGTCTCAGATTTGATCTCAATGTGTTGAGGACTTCAGCAGGTTTAGAGTCATGGCTGTAAGATTAAAATACCACATTATTACACAAATCAGAGAAGTAAATAACCATAAATGACACAATATATTATTTGTTTGCTGTACTATGGGACACAGAACATCATTAGTTTTCTGAAATGTTTAAATTATTAATCATGTGTTTGTGTAATGTGAATAGAAACACCTAAAATTAAACAACAGCAACAAAAGTCCTGCATTTTACCTGAAACCAGGACACATGCTTTCATTAAAGTCTTGTGGTTGAATCACAGGCTTGAACACAGTTTTGTTTTTAACTGGTCTGGATGGAAGATTTGACCTTAAATCAGAATGAAGAGGGTAAAGAATCAGACACACTGATATTGATGTAATTGTGTCATTAACTGAGTAACAGGCCAACAGCTTTTACAGTGTGTGAATGTATTAACAATACAATACATAGAGCTTTACACAAGAGCACAATGATCATCATTAATAGACTGAAACTTAAAGGATTGTAACTCATTAAACTGCTGTATATTAACAATTTTATAAAAATCAAATACTATAAGCATAACTTTTATAGAAATGATATACCTGAGATTTGGCCGTGTGTCTCCACTCTTAAACTTCATTGGATGATCCATAGAGCGGTCACTCTTCACAGACACACAGCTGGACTCTGGGTTTGAGCTCTTCTGCTGGACTGAACTGGAACACAGAACAGATTCAGTTTAATCCTTTAGATTACTGTGTTCATTCTTTATGAGAGGAACCATATTAATATAAACACATTCATCTTTCATCTTAGAGCACTTTGAGGAAACTTTATCTTTTTATTTAATATTTCATGTTAGTTTCAAAACAAAAACACAGGCAAAAATAGGTAAAAGATATATTTTTTCCTGTAAACTTTCTTTGATCTGTGTGTCTGTGGGGTTTGTAACTCTTTTTCTGAGATGTAACACAATATTGAACAGTGTTTGTTGAAAGTACCTGCGTCCTGGAGAGAAATCTCCATCTCTGGATGCTTGTGAATTACCCATGATGAAGATGCAGGAGAATCTGATGAGTTTGATCTCCTCCACTGACTCTGATGAAGAAACATTCACACACTACATTAAATTATTAAATTAAACATCATTCATAATTTAGCTGAACATGTCTGGAGTGTGTGGGAAAAGGATCGTGTGACTGCACTCTCAGAAAAAAAAAGGTACAAAAGCTGTCACTGGGACAAAAAGGGTTTCAAAAGGGTTCTAATATCTTATTATGGTATGTACCAGTTAGGTACTAATATGTACACTTTTGGTACGGTAGACTTGAAAATCATGCTTCCCCCGTCATTGTTGAATCACGGAAGCTACACCAGTTACTTTTGCCAATAGATTTATTATTTAAACGTGTCATGTCAGATAGAGAGAAACAGGCATATAACAATAAGGCTACATGAGAGGAGGTCTTCATTCTAGATTTATCAAACATTTCTTAAACATGGCACAATCCACTCCTAATGCACATTAAGAAACTATTTCTTCAGTGTATACATTAGTGGTATACAAATGGTACATTTGCATCAGTTGAAACATTCCTTTTCTTGCAAAGAGCATGCCAACTGTCTCAGTGAACATTGCATTGCAGACATACTGTACCCCAAAATATAACTCAAGCAGCTCTCTGCTCAGCACACATGTACAAACACTGTCTGACTTCATAAAAAAACATCACGAAATTTTTATAAAAATGAATAAAGAAAAATAATTTAAGAAATAAATAAAATAACATTAAACAATATTTTTTTTCAGTCTTCATGTACCAATATGTACCTTTGAGGGACCAATATGCACTCTTTAGGTAAAGGTGCACCTTCTGAAAAGGTACAGCCACAGTGACAGCAAGTACGTTTTTTCTGAGAGTGTGCTTTAACTCAAGCTCATAATTACACACACACACGCACACGCACACACACACACGCACACGCACACACACACACACACACACACACACACACACGTCGGCCGTTTCATTTAGAATTCATGAACAATAACGGACACCGAGAAACGCTGAACATGTTCGGGTGAAAGAAAACAAACCCCGACCCGCCTCGACAGACTCTGGCCCGATTTTTAAAAAAAGGCGTTTGTCTTTGAGGTGATTTGGCCTATGCATGTTTACACATATGCAGTTAAACTTCTGAAGAATCACAAACATCACCAAACCCAAAAGAAACCTTGAAGTGAAAGAACCCCGTAATTAAATATTTTATGACAAAACAATCAATCACTTAAAAATGTCCTCCAGAGATTCATATTAATATGAAGAAGTCACACATGAACACTCACCTTGATCAAACTTTTACAAGATACAGGATCTCAAATCCTCCAGCTTTAACATTATAAAGATAAACGGAAATTCCTTCTTAAACGTTCATATACTTTGATGCTGTTTTCCCCGTGTCGTATTCCTATTTTTCCTGCTTAAAATGGCGACAGGAGATCTTACTTTCACTTTCTATTTGTGAGGAGAGAGAGTGAGGTAAACAGAGACGCGCGTTCACGAGAGCACCACTGCGCATGCGTGTGAGAGCAGACGTTGTTGCGTGAACGCGCGTTAGAGATTAATATTTTGTAAATAAAGTGGTAAATTATGTTGTTGTTTTTTTGCGTTAAACACTCGCGTCTTTTTTACTCTCTGTGACACTGTGTGTCTTCTGCGCTCTTCATGCGGTGTGTGTTGGGGAGCTGAAGCACTGAGAGGAGAGAGAGAGGCTTAATAAACTGGTAAAGAGGGCCAGCTCTATCCTGGACTGTCCTCTGGACACCATCGAGGAGACGTGAGCTAAGCTGACTTCATCATAGACGACATCTCTCAGCCCTGCATGAGACTGTGTGTCCCTGACCAGCTCCTGATCAACTTTATTAATCCCCGGGGCCTAATATGAGGAAGTCACACATGAACGCTCACCTTGATCAAACTTTTACAAGATACAGGATCTCAAATCCTGTTTGACATCCAGCTTTAACATCCAAAAGATACACAGAAATGCCTGCATAAATGTTTCTACACTTTGATGCTGTTTTTCCATATCGTATTGGTATTTTACCTGCCTAAAATGTCGACAGGTGAACTCTAACTTACCTTCACTTTAATTGAGTAGACCGTTAATGTAGGTACACCTAACATGTAACTTATTTTGTTAAAAATTCATAGAATGTATATAATGAGCGAGTACATCATAAATCAATCTTCCAACCTGTGTTTTTCTCTTATCCTGAATCACTACCCTACGCCTGTAATACGTGTTTATATTCAGACTATTTTAAACCGCTGAGGAGTAGCACAGTACCTCTGTGACTCGCCACAGAGAAAAGTAGATCCGGCTACAATGTTCCTCCGCAAGACACAGCACAGCAGTTTGTTTATTAACCGCTGGAGCGCCAAAAGTAGTTTGATACGTTTAAAAACATATGTATTTGTTTTCCGAGGATAAACAGATGTCTTACGGGTTTGGGACTGTAAGAACTGATTTTCCTGCTAAGACAAAAGCTGAGATAAAATTCACCATAAAGCAATAAAACGCACCCTGGACAGAAGATCGCAAAGACAGAGCACAGGACATTGTCCTGTCCAAACGTTTCTCCTACCTTATCTCTGCATCCCCCTCTCCCTCTCCCCCTGAGTCAAGTCACCAAAAGTTCACTAAGAATGCCTATATAAATCATATATGATGTATCTTGGGAATCTATTGTTTTTCCTTTTCGTGTTTGATATCATTTTAAGTGTCTCGGTGCGATTGGTAAAATGGTCTTAATTTCATTGCAGTCATTGGTAATATGAGAAAGATTGAGGACTTAGGAGAATCCTGTGTTCCTCTTTGGGTGATGTTTCTTCAAGACATCTCCCCTCTCCCCCGAGACCAGGTGCTACCCCCTGGGGTCAGGGGATCTCTGGATAATACGTAATTCGTTTGTAATTATAAAACGAAAATACCGTTTTTCTGTTTTTTGTTTCAAAACGAAAAACCAAATAACTGTTTTTGGTGTCAGAATCAAAAAACGAAAAACCAATTAAAAACGGCCCGTTTTTCGTTTTTTGGCGATCATTTTATCGTTATTCCTTTTTGAACAAAGAATGAAGAGAGTCTTTAAACTTCAGTCAATTCGTTTTTCGTTTATAAACCAAAAACGGAAGTCACGTGGTCTATTCCTTTTTTGGAAGCGAAAGTAACCGGAAACACTTTCAAAATAAAAGTTGGCTAACTATAGTTAGCGAGGTGATTGTAGACTAAAACTGAACTAATATAACGTTTTTTAGTACAACTAAAGTAGCACTGGGTGTGAAAAAAAAAAAACACTTTAGTTTACTGAAATAAACATTTAAAATAATAAAATAATAACTCTGGCTGTTAGGGAGAATTAAACATTTGTAAGACCATTGGTGACCTGTAACTTCAGATTAAGACAAGTGAACTCATTTTATATGTATCTTAGGATAGCAGGTAGCCTATTTATTTATAAGGTTCTATTATTTAATTCACATTTTAGTTTTGTAACATATTTATAGCCCTTCTTGCTATGTGGAAGCTCAACCAGCAGAGGTCCCTCTCCCCCTTCTCTACCCCCTTCAAGCACCGCTACCAACAGAAGCTAATCACTGAGTTTGAAGGGTGTGCAGAACTTCACCTGCCTTCCAGCTCCTCTTTCTATGGCACTATATCTGCTAAACACTCTCAGCTTCCACCATCTACTGTTACCCCTTCTGTGTCAAAACAAAACTCTTCCAAAACAAATCTATAAAGTTGTATACTTTTTATTTTCCTTTGCATTTTTCTCCAGTGTAATTTTTTTATGCAGCTTGTAGTTCTCATTAGTTATGTAG
This sequence comes from Rhinichthys klamathensis goyatoka, assembly GCF_029890125.1. NCBI lineage: Eukaryota > Metazoa > Chordata > Actinopteri > Cypriniformes > Leuciscidae > Rhinichthys > Rhinichthys klamathensis. The sequence continues at coordinate 669,298 of NW_026606968.1, forward strand.
ACCTACTTGTGTGTGAAACCTAGTATTACTCAGTCAAAAAATGATCTCTAGCTCTGGGACTTTCAGATCTTTTATTGCTTTTTTTGGGTTTAATTCTGTTTGATGAACCACCAGGGAAGGCAGTGCTCTGTACGCTTGGTACTTGTGTAAAGTAAAATAAAAGTGAAGTTGAATCATTTAGTTTTTCTCCCTGGTACTCATCTCAGGACCTTCCAGATTTGACCCAATACCTGGAGGCTGTGATCCTGTGCGCTGTGTGCGGGGTTTAAGGACTGATGATAGTACAGCAAGACTGGCCCCAGTCACCATCACTCTCTCTTCAAATAAATGCTGGACTGGCAGGACAAAGCAGCACATCACTCCTTCCTCCGGCACCATAAAAGGGCCTTGTTGTCACTTTCAGATATTTACATCATGGTTTATGGTAAGCCACATCTTTGAATTGTGGCACTACTTTTGTGGAATTGGATATTGAAATAAGTGTATACTAAGACTAATTGTGACTTTGGTGCTACAAGTGCGGCACCCAGTGTCACTAGTAATGCTTCTGTTGGAAATAGTGGGACACAAGTGCCACTAAATGGAGTGTAATGGAAACTGTTAAAAAGAGTGACCAGGGCACAAATTAGTGGTTGATTTTCCTTTATCACCAGCCCAACAAACAATACTACTATTATGTTTATGGTTAAAATTGAACATTCACCCAAACAAATTAATTTTTTTTTTAGTTGTCACAGGTAGAACTATTCTTTATGCTTTTCATTAAGTTATTTATTTAAATGTATTGTTGTTATTCTAGTTCTCATGGCTGTGCTGTGTTTATTTAATTTGCTTGACTGTTTCTTCTTTTGATTCTCCCTCAGTTGTTTTCTTATGTTAGCTGTTTATTGCTGTTATTTGGCTGGTTGTCTGGTTTCACACACAAGTAGGTCTACATAACTAATGAGAACTACAAGCTGCATAAAAAATATTTAATCTACTTAACTAACATAATAAGTAGGCTATATTACACTGGAGAAAAATGCAAAGGAAAATAAAAAGTATACAACTTTATAGATTTGTTTTGGAAGAGTTTTGTTTTGACACAGAAGGGGCAACAGTAGATGGTGGAAGCTGAGAGTGTTTAGCAGATATAGTGCCATAGAAAGAGGAGCTGGAAGGCAGGTGAAATTCTGCACACCCTTCAAACTCAGTGATTAGCTTCTGATGGTAGCAGTGCTTGCCTTCTCTTTGATATAAACACAAGTCAAAAGGTCAAACCCTTGTTGCCTGTTGTCGCCACAGAAAGAGTCGTGCACAGAAGGGGGTAGAAAGACCTCTGCTGGTTGAGCTTCCACATAGCAATAAGGGCTATAAATATGTTACAAAACTAAAATGTGAATTAAATAATAGAACCTTATAAATAAATAGGCTACCTGCTATCCTAAGCTACATATAAAATGAGTTCACTAGTCTTAATCTGAAGTGACAGGTCACCAATGGTCTTACAAATGTTTAATTCTCCCTAACAGCCAGAGTTATTATTTTATTATTTTTAATTTTTATTTCAGTTAACTAAAGTGTTTTTTTCACACCCAGTGCTACTTTAGTTGTACTAAAAACGTTATATTAGTTCAGTTTTAGTCTACAATCACATCGCTAACTATAGTTAGCCAACTTTTATTTTGAAAGTGTTTCCGGTTACTTTCGCTTCCAAAAAAGGAATAGACCACGTGACTTCCGTTTTTGGTTTATAAACGAAAAACGAATAGACTGAAGTTTAAAGACTCTCTTCATTCTTTGTTCAAAAAGGAATAACGATAAAATGATCGCCAAAAAACGAAAAACGGGCCGTTTTTTATTGGTTTTTCGTTTTTTGATTCTGACACCAAAAACGGTCATTTGGTTTTTCGTTTTGAAACAAAAAACAGATAAACGGTATTTTCGTTTTATAATTACAAACGAATTACGGATTATCCAGAGATCCCCTGACCCCCTGGGGTACAGGAACTGACCCAAAACACACTGGAAAAATATTGGTACAACCCTTTTTCTGGTCTGGGTATTTAAGGCTAGGTAACAGAGCAATCAGGGGGAACTGTAACCAGGAAAACCCCCATGCAGTGCTGTGTCAGTGCTATCCCCTTGGAAAGCTCTCACACACTACTGTGTGTCTCTGTCAGGAATGCATTGCTTACTTTTAGAATCATCTTTGAGTAATTGATGTCATGCATTTATTATTTCTGAATTGGATTTTAATCATTTACTTGTGTAATTGACGTGATACATTTTTACCTGACAAAAATAAATGTTACATCTTGATTACTCTGAAGTATTCCGAAATCATTATTTTAGTAGATTATAGGAGGCTGGTGCTACCGCAAATCTTACAGGATAGGTCAAACTAAAGGCGCAGGTATGAATGGAGCAGTAGGCACATCATCTGAAGACCTTTTGATTTCTGTCTATCACTGATTTAGCAAGTTGCATGGAAATGGCTAAAGTAAACTACATTCTTTGTATGAGTGAGCAGTAGGCAACCGACTTAAGAAGTATTAGCTAACCCTGCACCCTCTGACTAAATTCAGAACTGACAAGGTTTGTGTCCGTGAGAAACACGATCTGGCCAACGTGATCTCTGTGCGGCATTGGGTCCATAATGAATTAATAAATGAAAATGCAAGGAACTCAGAATAAGAAAAGATCTAAATTAATAATCAACATTTATGATTTTCTAATAAGAAACAGAATCTAAATTTGATGATCATTTGAAATTGGAGTCAGATTAAGCGTAGAGCTAAAGTAATATTTAAACTAAATTCCAATAAATGAAGTGAACTTCACTGGAGCACTGAAAAGACATACACGCATTATACCTTCACCCACGCCGTTGGATTCCGTCGTTGGGCCAATGGGTGGTCCTTACAGGACGATATGTGGATGAATTATTAACGACAGAAATGTCAGTTTTGGGTGTACTAACCCTTTAAACCAGCTAACTTTGAAGCACTCTTAGATGCTTTCCTTTTTTCCCTTTTTTATGCTGAGAACAGGAACATACAAAAGAGCATACGTACATCACATAATATCAACCAAAACAATAATTAAGGAAACAACAGCAAAAAAAGAAAAAATATATAGTATATATTTATATATAAAAAAAGAGGTAGGGCCATTACATCACATAAAAATGTTCACATGAAGAGATCAAAGGCAGTGCAGATTCTAACAGTCCTTATAGCTTTCTTATTAGTAGAAACTGAAAACACATTTAGATAATTTTCTATTTCTTTTAAGACAGAGATGACAGGTTTACAGTTTGGAAATTTGCATTTGTGAATGTAAAATTTGTTGAGGAAAGAATTAAATTAATAACAAAACATATATTTTCGTTTGGTCCGAGTCAAAATACCCAAATATAATGTTTCTCATATGAAGCCTGGCCAAATCTTACACTTGATAAATACATCAATATCATTCCAAAGCTTCTGAGTGACACGACCAAAATAAGTGAACCACTGTTTAATCAGAATTCAGACAAATCTTTTTATTAGTTTAATCTCGCAGTCGTGTCCTGAAGCTATTTTCAGACTTCAGCAGTATGTCAGGATATAAAATAAACTGGCAAAAATCTGCTCTCCTTCCCCTAAGTATAGCTCTGGCGTTGATTTAACTCAAATTAAGATCCCAATTGTAAACCAATTTAAAGCTGCTGTCCGTAACTTTTTTCAAGTTAAAAATAATCCAAAATAATTATTTAAAAAAAAACATATTCTGCCAGTGGTCAAAACTATCTGCTTGCCGTAGCTCGATTCAAAACGGTTAGCATGTAATAATGATTTTAATTCCAGTGGTACTGGTGGGTTTCCGCGGGAAATTCGAGCATGTCTTTGCGTCATTACGTCACATCCGTACACATAAAGAAGGAGTTTCGGCTAGCCGGCTATACTGCGCGTGAGGATGTTGACGTTGGGGAGAGTAGAGATGCCTTTTGTATAGGCTTTTCTCGCAGCACTTTACATAATTAAACTTATGGCATCCAGAAAGATCCAAACGACAATCATCAGTGTCAACTGGAGATTCACCAGTTATAAAACCCAAAAGACTTCGTACTTCGGATTTAAAGTGGCTAGAGAAAGACAGCAACCGTCTCATGTGAACACAAGGAACATAGGCAGGGCGTTTGGTGCGTTAACTCCGTGTTTTGAAGGGGTTCAAAACGGAAGAAGAGACGCTTTTTTCTGCTGGACAAGTAAGACATTTCAATAGTTCAATCGTGTAACAGTACCACAATTGTTTGCTTAATTCACACAGTTATGGAGTTTCCTTTGTTTTGCCTTTCTCGTTTAGCTATTATGGAGAATATGAATTCTGAACTACAGGTAACCATAAAACACATTAAATGTAGTCACGCAAAGCTGATGTTGTTAACATTAACAATTTGAGAACAAAGTATAATTTGCACGGTTCGACATGATAAGCGATCGTTAGATTTAATCAGTGCGATTTACTGCAGTGCAATCAATGCATTTTCCCTGTAGTTGATCTGAACAAAAGTGAATGTTACTTACTTGTTCAGAGGACATTTTCCGGTGAAAATTCTTATGTTGGTCATCCTGTACTTCCAAAAAGTAGAATGTGTGATTCTGAATGCCAGTATCCACACCGGCGCTGTGACCTGTGACCGACAGCCGCGACGCGCACTCTCCTCACAACATTGTGTTCATCCGCGCTGTTTCATGCCGATGTACAACTCACGTAAAATGAATAATTCCGCGAATGACTGCAATTGCAGACTTCAAACAGAGATGGCGACAAAGAGGAAAAGCTACGGACTGCAGCTTTAAATATTTAGGAATTGACATTTTTCCAACTTTAGAATCTACAGTCAGTAAAAACTATATAAAAGTCCAGGGCCCGTATTCATAAAGATTCTAAGAATCCTCTCAGAAAACTGTTAATTTAGCTTAAAAACTTTTACGTAGGAGTCTTAGCTTAAGAGCGATTCGGGACCGATCTGAGAGCAACTCTGAGTAAGGAAAAGACAAAAACTCTCATCTTAGTGAGGAGGCGGGGCTGACCCCGTTGCTATGTGTGACACAATAGGTGTGTTCGACTTCATGCAGCTCTGCGCAGACCGATCGGCGGCTGACTTGAAGCAGTGCATGCCGGTTAGAAATTCTGTCCGACTTGATGCAGCGCCGACGCCACGTGACTGTGACGTATGCCATCGAAGTACCGCGAGAGCGATTCGAGAGTAGCCGGAGGACTCAGCCAGCGCAGCTTCTGAAGAGCGGCTGCACGAGCTCTGATGACGACACAGCTGGTCCACGATTGGCCGGATTCACCGCATGACAACGATCACGTGCGTTTCGAGTTTTTTCGCTTTATTCTCACACCTTTAGTTCCACTAAAGCTCACAAACCAGTTTTTTTATAACAGTAAACAGTCTTTTCATGTAGTCGCGATTTTATATTGTGTCATGTTTATCAAAATAAAACTGATTAAAAAACGTTCACTCCACTTCATTGATATAGGCTTATTTTGAACTTTATTCTTGTTCAAACAGATGCTGTATGAAGCAGTAAAGTATTGAATGAAAATGTGTCTGAAATATCTGTGTATTTGGCAAATATTGCATTTATTTCACTTCAGCTGTGCTAAAGTATGCAAACACCACGTAAACGGTCACTACGGGAACCAGAAAGTGTCCGACTTCACGTCTCCGTTTGCAGCTCCTCCCCGCCTGCACGCGGCTACTCTCGCCGATCGGTTACATCCAGCCGCAGCCGATGTCGAACACACCTAATCTTTTGAAGACTGTGATTAGTTGGTTGTCCAAGAAAGAGGGATTTTAAGTATAGGGTCTATTCTAAGCCTTCACTTTGAAATTACATGTGTAATTTTTCCTATTTGACCATTCTCACACACACACACATTATATATAAATCCTTTTCTTTTTCTTTTTTTTTTTTACCATGCTGTTAATTTCCTATAAGGTAGGCTATTTGATTGGCTTAGAATGATAAAAAAATTTCCACTCTTTCCAATTACACTGATTGCTGGCGTCTATTTAAGTGGTGGTTTGAATGTTAATTTTAATGTATCAAACATGGAATTTTCCCAGTTGCCAAATATCATAATGTAGTGATTACTTTCATTTCTGGCGTTATGGCATTTCTGCGCTGTTTCGGAGATCTTAGCGCGTCTCTAATAAGATCAGTCACAAACATGATCCCTGCACGATCTCATCTATAGGGTCTTATTAACTCACTTGTCTGCAACACATTTCTTCTCCCTCTTCGTCTTTCTGGCATTTTCTCCTCTGCTAAAGAAACTCTTAAGCCTCTTAAAAGTCCTCATCCGTGCTCCTAACAATTTTGACCTTAAGACCTCTTTTAAGGGTTAAGATGCTTTCTGAATTACGTTTTTCTTTACTAGGATTTTTTCTTTTATTTTAAGAGTAAACGCCCACATTTCTAAGAATTTTCTTAGAATTTAGTCACTAGGAGCTACTCTTTGCATTAAGACTCTTTATGAATACGGGCCCTGATCTATTGGATTTATCAGGTGTGGGTAGTCTACACTAATAAGAATAAGTGGTTGGTCATTAGCGAAGGCTGGAAGGGGTAAGTCTCAAAGATGTCTGAAACGTCTCTGCAAGATCTGAACAGGATACGTCTATTCTGCCAGACCCAATCTGGCAGCAGAAAAGGCATTGGAAATGGAATACTTCTATTCTGGATTGGCCATGGAGGATATTTCAAAGGTTACAGAAGAACCTTCAAGTGCAAGAGTATCTAGACGTACAGTTCTAACAATTAGGGACTCAGTTACCCCATTGAGGCCCAAAGAATCAGATGCTTGAGGTAGCAACATGGTACGTTCTGATCCATCCTCCAGGATGGCATAAGTTTGCAAGGATCTGCCTTTATAATGGAGAAGTACTTCAGCAACTTTAAGCAGTACCCTGCCAGAACCTCCAAGGCGACTAAGATAGAATGTACCGTTATCCTGATCATGACAATTGACTCCATGATGGATACTGTAAGCAGCCAAGTCTATTACTTTAAGCAGCTGATGGCTGCTGGACGGTGCTTGTTAATGGACGCGCTCGCTTGGGTTGTTATTCACAGCAATGTCCACTCCAAGTTTAATATGCTTACATTGTAGATTTATTTTACCGTGACTGGTCCTCATTTCCACGTAAGCAAGAGTCCAACAAACAGTCAATAAATCCACAGTTACAATTTCTTCACCCTGGCAGATTTCATACTGCACAGCATGGCACATCATAGCTCAGTGTAGCATAGCTTAGCGGTCAAAAAACTGTGTGCACCTTCCCTCCAGCAACACATGTCACCTGAAGGAAGGTTCCTACCTATATTCAGCAACCAATTACCCAAAGAGAGACCCCTACTGGACACACACCTGCATAAGGTTTAAATAAAGACAAAATGGCTCTTACAGATACCAAGATGTCTACCAAGGGTTTTTTCAAGTCACAGTTGACAGCTAGATGGTTAAGCCCGCATCTCCAACATCTTTTGTTCTCTCTAATCCATGCATCCTTCCTGGTGTCTTCTAAAGATCTAAAAGTGGGGCACAGGCCAATGAAATTATCTCTACTGGAACAATATGCGCATGAATGCTTGGAACTCCATTCTCCGTCTCTCACATTCTGGGGTTGCTTATATCATATCACGACGATGAAGAAGACGGTGAAGAAGATAATTAAGTGCCTTAGAGGTGTCCTTGCTCGGTGGAGTCGCAGGTCTTTACCCGAGTCGGTCTTCACACGAAGAGGCTGAAGACGAGAGTTGAACGCTTCTAATGATGCTTCCACGACAGTGCGCACTCTACATAAATATAATGCTTGCAAACGCTTGAGTAAGGACAGCTGTGCAAATTAGCACAGCAAAAGCAAATATCCCACAAATGGGAGAAATCGAAACTACACTGTTGGACTGCGCTACACTTAGAGGATCTTATTTGATACCATCGACCATAACATTCTTTTGAATAGATTCAAAATTATGTTGGCATTAGTGGAATTGCACTAGCATGGATTGAATCACACTTATCTGACCCTTATCAGTTTGTAGCAGTAAATGAATAGATGTCTTATCGATCACAAGTTCAGTATGGCGTACCACAAGGCTCAGTACTAGGACCGCTGCTGTTCACCCTGTACACGCTACACTCACACACACACTCACTGTACATGCCACACACACACACTCTGTACATGCTACCCTTAGGAGATATCATTAGGAAGCATGGCATTAGTTTTCACTGTTATGCTGATGATACTCAGCTCTATATTTCTTCACGCCCTGACGAAACTTACCAATTCACAAAATTAACGGAATGCATAGCTGATATAAAAACTTATAAATAAAATAAAAAAACAGAATACTGTCTAACAATTGATGGTTGTTCTGTCAAGTCTTTGTCGTCGGTTAGGAACCTCGGTGTGCTCTGATACCAATATTTCATTTGAAATTCAAGTTTCTAGCATCTGTAAAACCAGTTTGTATGGATCCGCAGAAACGACAAAAAAATTCAGCTCCAGCCCAGATCAAACACTACTGAACCAGCTAATGAACCAACGGGCTAGAGAGCGCTGATGGATTGTTTATTATTTCTTTGTAAATGTGTGTTTCGGCAGCTTTAGTGTCCCCGTGTGTGTGTGTGTGTGTGTGTGTGTGTGTCACTTCCTGTTGTTTTAGAGAGCTGTTGTAACACCACGTGGACACTACAGGTCAGTGCAATAAAACCACAAGAAAGAGTCATGTGACACACACAAGTCTGTTGGGTCATTCTCAGAAAACGTTGCTGTCTTATGATTTGAAACAGTTACAGCTAAACTCTGAAGAAATGGGAACTCCAGCGCAAGTTCTGCCGGGAAGACTAATATCACACCATTCATTAATCATGTCATTCATTAACCACAGATCTAGCCAATCAACACTCGACTTTTGGAGTATTTGAGCCCGGTTAACACCCATTACTACGTTCTCAGAAACTGACGCTGGTCGGTCCCTGGGGATGGGGCCTACGCCAAAGAACTTTAACATTTCATTTAGTATACAAACTGTTAAATAAATCATATTTATTATCTTGTCTCCCGAGTCTTTCTGGTAGTGATGGGCAGATCGAGGCTTCGTGAAGCAATGAAACAGTTGAAGCAAACGTGCCATATTGTTTCGAGGCTTCGAATCAATCCGACACCCGTCTCCACGGTGACACCTAGTGGTCACTTGCAGGTGTTGATCTGAAACAACTTAGATTTTTAATACAACGAGCCAATAAAAAACTGTTTTTTTTTGTATTTTTATTGTATGTTTCTAATATATGAAGCTTGTAACCTGTAGTCTCTTCACATTGCATAATGTTATTTTGGTCATGAAAAATGAATAAAAGAAATCAAGCCACAATGTCTCACTTTCTTATAGATTTTTATTCAAAAATATCAATCTCTCTGCTGTCGAAGGACTCAGCCTACTTCTTTTTTTACAGATAATTTCTCCAGCCTTTGAAAAAATCCTCTCACAAGGGACACTTGTTGTTGGCATGCAAAGATATTTTTTTAGCAAGGACATACAAATGAGGAAAGATTACTGCTCTCTCTTTCCAGTAAGTTAGGGGATCATGAGTTCTGGGCAAAAACGCATCGTTGAGGTATTTTTTCACTTCCACTGTGGCATTAGCTGTAGCATTGTGTATCATCTGGGTTTCACGGATGTGATTATCAAAATGTTCCCATAAACTGTCCTGTGTTTCTACTGGTGTTGATGATGATGATGATGGGCCTGATGTTGACATTTGTGGCTCTGAATGAAAATGAAAATCTATTATATGCATCTATCTATTAATCTATGTATATATCTAATAATATATCTATCTATCTATCTATCTATCTATTATATGTATCTATCTATTAAATGTATCTAATAATCTATCTGTCTATATATATATATTTCTATCTATGCATCTATTAATGTGTCACTATATGTACTCTGTCTCTCAGTCAATGTGTAAATTTAAATGGAAGCCTAAATATAACTAAACAAATCGCACTATAAATGTCACTATATCACCAAAAATCCGCTACCTCAAAACCAAACTCCTTTCACAAAAACCCACGATGTGAAAATGCGTTGACTTCACTTTTATACTGTGTGTGATAGTGTGATCTTTCCCGACCGACCTGTCAATCAAACCCTGACTCGGCGGATCACTCCACCTGTTGAAACCCTATTACCAGTGTGCTGTGTTTGAGTTTGCTGCTGCCCTTGCCACGGGCTTCTGAGTTTTATGACTGCTTTCCTTTGTTGGCTTACCTGTATCAATAAATTACTGCACATGGATCCGACCGCCTCAGCCTCTCCGTCACAGTGTGTATGTGTGTGTGTGTGTTAGTGAGTGATTGTGAGTGTGTGTGTGTGTGACAGTGTGTGTGTGTGTGTGTGTGAGTGAGTGAGTGAGTGAGTGAGTGAGTGAGAAAGAGAGAGAGAGAGAGAGCGAGAGAGACCTTTAAAATCTGCTTTATTTTACATTAAATATTCCAAAACACAAAGAAACAAACGCCTTAAAAAACCTGAAAAATAAAAAATAAAAATAAGTACAAATAATAATGGAAAATGTAACAACTCAACCTATCTTTTATAACACTCCAAAGCTGATCTGATAACCTTGCCCTTCATTGGGCTTACACATCACACCTTCTGTTCCCCACATCAAAAAAAGGTCTCAATATCATTTACCAATTCATAATAAGCAAACTCCAGCATCAAACGACCCTTTATAAAACCTTGTAACATCTGCACTGGATCTACTCCACTTAAATGAAGAGTCCTGTTTTTGAGTCTGTCATAAGAGTCTGTCATATATAAACAAACCATTAGTAAACAAAAAACCTAACCTTTGGCAAACATTTTTTAACAACCAAAAAAGTTCACTTAGTCTTGAACATTCAACAAAAAGATGATGAACAGTTTGAGATTCCCCACAGAAACTACAATCTACACTATGCAAAGGATCCAGATGTGCTTTGTACCTGTTTGTGGCTCTTGCCCGATGTACAATCCGCCACTGAAAATCCCCTAGTCTTTTTTCAATGGGCTTCTTGTACAGGGACCTCCAACTACCTTTCGGGAAGATCCTTGCTCAGCTTCTCCAATCCATTTGGACTCAATCACTTTGTCCCGAGCTCTTAGATTAAGAGCTTTAACACAAATCATGTACAGGGCTTTCTTGGAAAAAAATTTCCAGGTTCAGGTGTTCTACAAGTCAGTAGACTCCCTTCAGTCTGTTCCCAATCTCCCACTTCTGCAGACACACGCATTTCAGGGAATAATCCATCAAATTCCTCCAAATGTAACAACAACCGAAGACGCAAAAGATTCTTTATTTCTGCCAGCAGTCTTTGAAGAACTCGAAGAGACCGAATGTCTGTTTTAAGATGCAATTCTTCTGCTGTAATCCACTGGTTGTTAATCTTTAAATGTCCAATTTTACAAATGCCAGCTTTTATCAGATTATTACATAGAGTGACTGAATTCAGTAGTTCAATAGACAACAGACCGTTAAAGAACAAAGGTTCTTCCATTGTCCAAACGTTAACTCTTTCCACACTTGTAAAGCTGAAGCATAAACAGACGTAAGTCCGTTAAGGTCCATGTTCTTCACGTTCATTAAGAACAGATGTCTGTCCAGACCCAGACGACCAACCCTCCTCAAGAGGGCACACGCCACTTCCATCCAGTTCTGGTCCTGATGGTGAAGAAACCTTTGGACAGTCTTTAGACGAAAAGCTGCATACCTGGATTTCAATTCAATCAGGCCTTGTCCTCCTTCTTTCACCCAGTGCTTTCCAGTCCAGAAGAACTCTCTGGATCTCTACAAAAAAGTCCATTGGTGGGTCCAGGACATTCAGCCTGTGCCACAGGGTAGACGCCACTAAACTGTGGATAACCAGCACTCTTCCCCTATACGATAGTCGAGGCAGCAACCAGTTCCATTTAGATAACCTAGCACATACTTTATCCTTTACATTCTCCCAATTATTGTTTTAAACTCTTCACTTCCTAAATAAATCCCTAGAAATTGAAATCCTATTTCCCCCATTTTACATGTTCAGGAATAACTGGTAAGACCTCTGTTGAATGTTCAAGACACCACAAAGCTTCTGTTTTACTCCAATTTAACTTGGCAGATGATGCCTTTTCATATAAACAAAGACACTTCTTAACTGTATTTACATCTTTTTGATTCTTAACAAACACAGTGATATCGTCTGCATATGGTGTCAGCTTAATTTCATTATAGATACTGTTACCTACACATATACCAGACACATTTTTCCTAAATAAACACAACAAAGGTTCAACTGCTATTGCATACGACTGGCCAGACAACGGACAACCCTGTCTGATTCCCCTTTGCATTTGTATTGGTGGACTTAAACCTCCTCCAATTTGTACTAAACATGAAGCATTTGTGTACAAAGTCCTAATCCAGGAAAGAAACCCATCACCACAACCAAAAACTTTTAATATTTTAAATAAATACTCATGATCTACACGATCAAAAGCCTTCTCTTGGTCTAACGACAGAAGACCTAAATTGATACCATTTAATTTACAATAATCTAGTAAATCTCTCACTAGATAGATGTTATCGTAAATAGATCTATTTGTAATACAGTATGATTGATCTTTATGAATGATATCACCCAAAACACACTTCAATCTATTAACCAAAACTTTCGCCAGAATGTTATAGTCAGTAGTGAGAATGGAAACGGGTCTCCAGTTCTTCATGAGACTTATGTCTCCTTTTGATTTGATTTGATTTGATTTACTTTATTAATCCCCCAGGGGGAAATTTATGTGTCACAACAGCATAGAAATTCAATGAATAAATAAACAACAACAAACAACATACACAACAGCAACAAGTCTTGTTCTCAAGTATCAATTTTTCAAAGCACCATGATTATATACGACCAGAATAAATACATAAATATATATATATCATCTCACATGACACTGATTATAAAATCTAATTGCGGTTGGGAAAAAAGACTTTCTAAAACGCTCTTTGTAGCAGCGTGGATGAATTAATCTTGAGCTGTAGGTACTCACAAAAGCTCGAGATATTTCATTAAGAGGATGACAGTCATGATTAATCATAAGAGAAAGTTTCCCAATCATTCTATCCTGCACTATCTCCTCTAAAGTGGGTAATACACTCCCCACAACAGAGCCTGCCTTCTTTATGAGTTTATTTAACTTATTCTTCTCCTTTTCCATCAGTCCCCCTCCCCAACAAGTGATAGAATACAGAATCACAGATGAGACTACAGAGTCATAGAATGTCTTAAGTAGTACCTGACGTACCCCAAAGGATTTTCTGGGAATAAGAGCAAGGACAGCCCTCGGACAGCTCCTGGAAGATTCTGCTTCTCATAGCATTTCTGTACAACTTCATAAAAGTCTTTACCTATGATTCCCCACATGGCTTTATAGAAATCCCCCGGCAGACCATCAGTACCTGGTGCACGACCAGGCTTCAGCTGTTGTACAGCTTCAGTCCATTCTTGAAAAGAAAAAACACTGTCCAAACTTGCACGTTGTTTTCCATTAAGAGTCGGAAGTTGCTCAAACAAGTCCGATGTCCTCTGCGAATCACACTTTTCAGCTCTAAAAGATTCTGAATAAAAGTCAACAGCAATTTTCCTCATGTTTTTTGGGTCAGATGTTTTAGACCCATCTGGGAATGTCAGACAATGCATTACACTCTGCTTTTTTGAGACTTTTTCAAGATTAAAAAATATGTAGTTGGAGCATCCATATCATGGACTGACAGAAACCGTGCCCTTATAAGTGCTCCCTTAGCTTGCCCTTGCAGTGGAGAGTTCAGTGCATTCTTCCTCTCACAGAAGTTCTCCATCACAGTGTTTGAGTGCAGCACCATATTAGATGGCATCTTTACCATTTCCTTTTCTAATTCATTAATTTTTTCCTTAATCTGTGTTGTAGAGAACGAAGAAAACTGTTGACAAAAAATTCTAATTTGTGTTTTTCCCAATTCCCACCACTGAACTAGGTTTTCATATTCACCTTTCTGTGAAACCCAAGACCCCCAAAAGTATTTAAATCTTTCAATGAAATCTTTCTCCTGTAACAAACGTACATTCAATTTCCACTTTTGCACTGAGTCTGTGACAAAGACAAATTGCAAGTAACAAAATGATGGTCCGAAAAACAACATGGCACAATGTTCGCAGCCACAATCCTGTTATTAGCTTTTTTACAAACATAAAATCTATCTAATCTAGCTGCACTTATTCTCTCTTGTGAGATTTTTATCCAAGTGTATTGTTTAACTTTCCTCTCTCTCCACACATCCAACAAATCATTTTGAAATTTGTTTTTTTTTAGAAAGGCAGGCGATTCAAAATCTGGTTCAGTATTATTCCTATCCAAAGTAAAATCAACTGTACTATTCCAGTCACCTCCTAATATTAGAAAATCATCTGCATTCACATTTTTCAAATATTCACTCAGTTTTTTAAATAGACTTATTCTATCTGCACTTCTGTTTGGAGCATAAATATGAACAAATATGAAATTATATTCATCAATTTTTGTTTCTACAACAAGAAGGCGACCTTTTTCTAATTCTACTTTTGACACTATATCAACATTGAGGTAAGGTGAAAAAAGTATGGCTACCCCAGCACTTAAACTTGTTCCATGACTTAAAGAGTAACTGCCCTCCCAACACAATCCCCAATCTGTCTCATTGCTCTCGTCACTGTGAGTTTCTTGTAAAAATGTTACATGCGATTCTTTGAGCTTAAGGAACTCAGTTAATAAGCCTTGTTTCTCTCTATTCCTCACACCATTAATGTTTAAAGTACTAACTCTTAAGGTTTGCATGTTAAAAGAGGGGAGAAGAAACAGGAATGAAAAAAGACAGAGAGAGAAATATATAAGAGCAGCACCCATAACCATGTGAAAAAACTTCCGAACATCCACCTTCTGTCCTTTTGTTTGATCCAGAAAGTCATTAAACTCTTCCACAGAATACACACATCTCCAGATGACTGACTCAACTCAAACTCAGAAACTTCTGAACAACTGTCACTATCACATCTTGATTCATCAACACACACGTTATCATCAGTCTCAACACACTGCAAACCGCTTCCACTTGCCTTTTCAGCTTCCATATCAATGCCACATATAACACTCTGATCAGCTCCTTCTGAAACACCAGCACTTTCGGAAAAGAAGAGCCATCACCTCTGCTCTTGACATTGACTCCTGGTCTGACTCAGCCTGTCCTTCTGAAAGCTGTGTGTTCTCAGGGGAAGGAGGACAGTTAGTTGAACTTTTATCCTGAATCTCTTACATTTGTTTTTCAATTTGTACTTTTTGGTTTTTATTTTTCGGTTGTGCATACGTTTCTTTTACCAGCGTGTGTCTTTTTTCGATTTTATCACTCGTTTTTCCGCGATCCGACTGATTTCTCATTTCATAGTTTTCAGTCTCTGCACTTTTCTCCTCGTTTTGTTTTCTATGAGGACAAAACTATTTCTTGAGGCCTAATAGTCTCCACATTCAAAACATCACTTTCCGTTGTAGCGAAGACAATACAATCACTCAAACAACATTATTAACAGCAGCAAGACTTATTCTCCAGTATCAGTTTCACAAAGCATTATACACAACCGAATAATCCTAGAATTGTGTGTGTGTGTGTGTGTGTGTGTGTGTGTGTGTGTGTGTGTGTGTGTGTGTGTGTGTGTGTGTGTGTGTGTGTGTGTGTGTGTGTGTGTGTGTGTGAGAGTAAGTGAGTATGTGTGTGTGTGTGTGTGTGTGCGAGAGAAAGAGAGAGAGAGAGAGAGTGTGTTTGTAAGTGTGTGTGTGTGTGTGTGTGTGTATGTGTGAGTTTGTGTGTGTGTGACAGTGTGTATGTGTTTGTGTGAAAACTTCTTCATTATCAGCTGCTCGTGCTCATCACTAACATGTCTCAGTTCAGTGAATTGATGGAGTTACTGGAGTAAAATTTACTCCGGGATATTGGTTTATTTCGATTAGGAGGGACTGTCAGTCTTAAAGTGAGTAACTTTAGTAACTTGTGGATCAGCGCTGACGCAGGCATTACAGCCTATCACGGATTGTCTGGGAGAGCTAAAACTTTGGCTTACGTCTAACTTCCTGAGCTTGAATGAGAGTAAAACCGAATTTATTGTGTTTGGTTCAAATGGACAATATTTACATGCCCCTGATTTTGCATCCTTGTCGCCTTATAGTACCATGTGTGCCAGAAACTTGGGTGTTTGGTTTGATACCAATCTTAAATTTGACAAGCAGATAAGTACTGTGATCAAGTCGTGTTTTTATCATCTTCGTCTTTTGTCAAAGGTGAAGCCTTTTCTTTCCCTTAAGAAATTCGAAACGGCCATGCATGCTTTTGTTACATCACGACTTGATTATTGTAACTCACTGTATATTGGCGCTTCACAGGCCTGTGTTGCGCGTTTGCAGTTAGTTCAAAATGCAGCGGCTCGGCTTCTTTTTGGGAAGCGTAAATATGAATCTATCACACCGACCTTGATCTCACTATATTGGCTGCCGGTCAAATATAGAATTGATTTTAAAATTCTACTGTTTGTTTTTAAATCCGTTCATAATGAGGCACCACAGTATTTGTCAGACCTCTTACACCGTCACGCTCAGCCAAGGTCACTCAGATCAGCTAACTCTGGTCTGCTGCAAGTGCCGAGGACTAAAAAATAGAGGAGATCGTGCCTTCTCTGCCATTGGCCCTAAATTATGGAACGGTCTCCCGGCCCATATCAGAACTGCCCCAACACTATCGACCTTTAAGTCTACTCTTAAGACTTATCTTTTTTCTTTAGCGTTTAATATACCCTTACCCTTTATTTTATGATTTTACTTTCGTGTGTTATACCCATTTTACAACTGGTGCTTGTCTGTAAATTTGCAAAATTCTTGTATGCATGTACAGCACTTTGGTCAACCTCGGTTGTCTTTAAACTTGTGCTTTATAAATAAACATGTATTGTATTGTATTGTATTGTATGCGTGGTGGTAGTTCGTCTAGGTTCTTTGAACTCGAGAGGGGTGCCAATGGTGTGTGGTCTGTTTCTACATGAAAGGAAAGACCTACGGGAAAGTCTGAGAAGCGCTCACAAGCCCAGGCGACAGCTAAGGCCTCTTTTCAATGTGCGCATATCTCCTCTCCGTGTCTGTGAGTGCTCTTGATGCGTAGGCTACAGGTTTAAGCTGCTCACCTTGCATCTGTAGCAATGCAGCTCCTAGCCCGTATGATGATGCATCGGCTGAAACAACTGTGGTGGTTTTTGGATTGTAAAGAGCCAGCCCCGGCGGTGTGCTTAGATCTCTTCTAATGTCCTCAAAAGCTCTCTGTTGTTGCTCTCCCCATGCCCACATATTCTGTTCCTGCAGTAGATCTCTCAAAGGCTGCGTTTTCTCAGCTAGGTTTGGTAAAAACTTCCCTAGGTGATTTATCATGCACTTCATCTCCGCACTTCACTTACATGTGTTGGCTCGCTCATTTGTGTGACTGCACGCACCTTTCAGGATCTGCATGAACTCCTGACTCATCCAGTTTCTGCCCAAGGAACTTCACACTCTTCTTATTCCCCTTTTCCACCAAAGCATTTTGAGAGCCGGTTCGGAGCCGGTGCCTGCGCGCGAAACAGTTCTTTGTGTTTCGACAGCCAAAGAACCGGTTCTCGGCCAGGAAAACTGGTTCCAAAAGCGGCACCAACGCTTTGCTGGACTAGAACCGTTCTTTTACCACGTCATGCTTACCTCGGGGGCTGGGGGCGGGTTTAGATAACATATTTTCTGACCATAATATAGGATCGCAAAGCCAGGAGAAACATTTGCAGAAACACGATGTAGTCCGCCATTGTAATTGTTATGCTTGAAGTTGGCGCAAGCGTTTCTAGTTTTTTTTTATTTTTTTTTATTTTTTATTGAAAACATTATGTAAGCAAAGAAGAAAACAGTCACAATATAGAACAAATAAATGGAAAGAAAAAAAAAAGACACAAGACAGGGGTACATAACTAATCAGAAAAGATTACATATCAAAGGAAAAGATTAAACGACTTACATATTTCAATTGTTTTTAAAGCCTTCTTGGTTCACGAG